>NC_058131.1:101881387-101912359 GCF_016433145.1 Gracilinanus agilis
TATATATATATATATATATATATATATATATATATATATATATATATATCTGCATATGTACAGAGAAATGCATGTATGTGTCCACAGTCCTGGATATTCTTTTTTCTCTTTATTTGTTGTATACTATTCTCTCTTGGTTCACCTTCTATCTATTCAAACACTCCTTCTCACTTTCCTTGCTGGATTGTTAGGCAGCTAACAGGCAGCTAGGTGATAGAGTAGATAGAACATCAGGCCTGATCCACAGCAGGAAGATCTGAGTTCAAATCCAGCCTGAAACAGTTATTAGCTGTGTCTCCTGTAAGAATTAAATTTTAATGGATGACTAAAATACATGAAAAATATAAATAATATGGTAGCCACTAATTCAAAGTATTATTGCTCAAAGTCAAAAGGACTTTACTAGCTTTTATTTACAAAAGAAGTGGAAAGAGTGAAAGCAGAGAAATACAAAAGGGTAGAGAAGACATTAGCCTATCTAACTAAATATTGCTCTGGTGCTCGACTCAGCCAGCATTTGTTGACCTTCAGTAGGAATTAAACTCTCTCCAGAAGTCAGGAAGGGGAAGCCAGCTCTCTACTCAGCCAAGTTCTCTCCAAGAGGAAGGTCAAGACAATGAGTCAAGCTGAAGGTTATTCTTGAGACCCACTTTCTTCCTTGAGCCTACCTTCTTCTTAAAGCTAACTTCCCTCTTGAAGTCCAACTTCTTCTTGAAGCTGGGTTCCTTCTTGGAGTTGACTTCCTTCTCTAGCCCCAGAAATTCAGGGCCTTTTATAGTGGGTTGTTGTCTTTTTCCCTTTTCACAGAGGCCAATTACAACTTCCAAATTGTCTAGCACTTCCCAGGGGGCAGTGTTTGTGGGAACCACTTCTCTCCTTGAGGGTTGAATATTCATCAAAAGGGTTCACAGATTCCTTGCTGATTGAGTTCCTGAGGGTGTGAATTCTCTAAGCAGTTTGTGAGCTCACCAACTAGTTCAAAATTTTGTTGATTCAATCAAAAGGTAGACAAAGGAGAGTTAATCCTGTCTTCACAATCTAGTGAGGTACTAAATAGGGATACTTAAGTTATTGTTAACCAAAGTGTTAGCTCCAACTAGGTAAAGAGGATTCCCTTTCACAAGTGTAAATTCAAAGAGAACAAAGAATTACCTTTTACACAAAGTAGGTGAGTCACTGAATCCTCATTTATAAAATAGACACACTTGGCAAAAGAAAGTGACAAGCTGCTCTGGTATCCGGATCCAGCCGGATACAACCGCAAGACCCGTGAGTCAGCCACCTGGAAGAACCATAGCGGGAGAGAGGGGAGACTGAGGCGCAATAAAGACAAATCAGTCTTAATTGTGACAAGGCTCGTTTATTGTGTGCAGGGAGTGGGTTTATATGCTTCTAGGGCTGGGGTAAGGAATTTTCCAATGGTCCCAGGCCGTTGGTCTCTCCACGCCTATCCCAGATGAAGCTGGATAAGTTTCTATTCCTAACATAAGTTTCGTTTCTTGGGAAACCCTTCACTAAGTTTTGTTTCTATGGTCTCTATAAGTTTTGTTTCTATGGTCTCTATGGTTTTTAGGTTTCGTTCGTTGGTCTCTGACACTCTGGGATCTACTAAAAATACATAGAGGTCATATGGATTCAGACATGACTGAATGACTGAATGATAATAACATGTCCAGGTCCTATCTACTAGCTTGTGTGTCCTAAGGGTCTCTGTGCTAGGTCCTATTCTTTTCCCCCTCTTTAATACTTCATTTGATGATCTCACCTGGATTTAATGATCATTTATATACTTAAAATCTTTAAATATACTTTAAATATACTTTCCAACTCTAACCTCTCTGCTGGCATCCAAGTTTCATATCTCTAAGTGCCAATGTTGAACTATATTTCCTATAGATGTCTTCAATTCAACATTTAAAACTGAACTCACTAACATTACTCTGAAATATTCCCCCCTTTGACATTTTTATTTTCAAGGTACCAGCACCCTCCCTGTCTCTCAAAATTGTAACCTAGGTGTGATCTTTGTCTCCTCATTGTCTATCCCTTGTCCCTAACTTATATCTAACTTGTTGCTGAGATCTGTGTTTTTGACCTATTTAACTTTACTCCAATACATACTCTGTTCTTCTCTAATACAAATAATACTCTGGTATAAGCCCTCATATTCCCTGGCTTGGATTATTGTCTTAGCCTGCTCATGGGTGTGACCATCAAAAGTCTATTCCCATTTCAATCCATTCTCCACTCAGGTGCCAGCGGGATTTTATAAAGTATAGGCAAGGCCATATTACCTCACAACTCAATAAATTCCAGTGACTCTATCATATCTGGGATCAAATATGGAATCAATTTGCATTAAAAGCCCTTCATAAACTAGCCCTCCCCCTCCTTGGTTACCATCATCTTACACCTTACACTCAGTCTCTCAATTCCAGGCATTTTCATCAACCATCTCTCAAACATGGATTGTTCTTCCTCGTATCTGCCTTGTGGAATCCTTGGCATGATTTAAATCCCACCTAAAAACCTCACCTTCTATAGGGAGTCTTTCACAATCCTTTTCAATTCTGTTGCTTTTCCTCTGCTAATTAGTTCCTATTTATTTTGTAAAATATTTGTTTGCAAATAGTTATTTGTGTGTTATCCCTCTCTCCCATTAGGTTGTGTGATCTTCAAAGAAAGGGAGTAAAATTTGCTTTTTTTTGTTCTTTTTTTTTTTAATTCCAAGCACTTAGCTCAGTGACTGTTAAGTAGCAGGAGCTAATTGAATGTTTATTGACCCACTCACACATATATACATAAATGACATATACAAACCCAAGGTATCACATGTTAGTTAAGTGCTAAATTATTTTAAGAATAGACCCAGAAGTGTAGAGCAGGGAATGATCAATGAGGGCAGTAGCTAGTTAGATAATGTTTTATTGAAGTATTAGGACTGTGAAGGGTTAAAATTTTGGTAAGAGTTTGAACAAAGGTCAGGAGAGCAGTTTGGTAAACACAAACCACTTAGTTTATTTGAGGAAAGTTTAGATAGGAAATAGAAAGGAGGAAAGTGAGAGTAATCTTATAACTACACCTAAAATCCTAATTCTAACTAAAAAAACCTTAATATATATGCCTTCAAGGGCAGTTTCTTCTGCCATGGCCAGGCCTGGACTATCTACCTACACTGACTTTCTAAGAATTTAATCACTATCCAACTACCTACCTAAGATAACCAATAACCTCCTTACAGGCCATTAAGACTTAAATTTGTTTTCTCTATCCCCAAATGCCAGTTAGTCAAAACTGTCTGTCTCAGAGACACAGAGACAGACTTCTGCATTCTATGGAACTCAGAGACAAAAGCACCCTTCTAACTGTCACTTTTACTTATATATCTCCTTTGTTTCCTAGGTAAGGAAAACTTTAGCTGCCTTCCACAGACATTGTCAATTACCTTACTCTTACTGATAAATCTCTCTGCTCCTCTGCCTCTTAAAGGGACACAGAGAGAGATTAAGAAAAGTCCTTAACAGAACCTAAGGTGAGTATTTAAAAATCTCTCATAAGTCAGTGTAGCATTTATTTAGACATATCTAATTTGTAAGGCACTATGCTAAGTCCTGAATTTAAAACAAAAAAGGAAAATTGTTCTGGAAAGTGCCTAGTTTCAATCATTAAAAAGAAAGATTATACATATGTAAAAAAGGAAGCTATGTTTACATAAAGCTTGTGTGGGTTCAGTGAGAAAAGCCACCCTCAGTTATTAAATTAATTGGAGAGAATAGTGTAGACTATATTTGCTTAACTTTTAGCAAATTATTTAAAAGCATCCATCTTACTATGCTTTTGGTAAAGAATAAGAAACATGGGCTAGACAATTTATAATCAAATAATTTTGAACTTAGTAAAAGCCAAGACTCAAAGCATAAACTGTGTCATCTAGGCCATAGGCTTCTTGTGGAGTGCTTTAGAGATGTGTTTCTGGTACTGAACTATATGATGGTTTATTAATATCTCGGGAAAATATAGAAGATAGGCTTATAAAAGAATTAGGCAAAAGCTTTGGGATGAAATGAAAGAGACAAAATTCCAAAATAAAACCTGAATAGACTACTAAGATGTAAAATCTAAAGTGTACTCAGATGTTAAATACCAATACAGAAGGGAGGAGTAGGGCAGTGCCAAAAAAAATTCTAATTTCTTTAACATTTTCCTTAATAGCCTGAAGTTTTTAATTTCTTTGAACCCTTTAACAAGCATGTAGTTCTAGTTAATCTAATTTAAAAAAGGAAAGAAGAAACCCAAATTAATAGTATCAAAGATGAAAAGGGAGACCTCACCTCTAATGAAGAGGAAATTGAGGCAATCATTAAAAATTATTTTGCCCAATTATATGGCAATAAATTTAGCAATCTAGGTGATATGGATGAATATTTGCAAAAATATAGATTGTCTAGATTAACGGCAGAAGAAATAGAATACTTAAATAATCCAATATCAGAAAAAGAAATTGAACAGGCCATTAAAGAACTCCCTAAGAAAAAATCGCCAAGGCCTGATGGATTCACAAGTAAATTCTATCAAACATTCAAAGAACAATTAATCCCAATACTATACAAATTATTTGATATAATAAGCAAAGAAGGAATCTTACCAAACTCCTTTTATGACACAAATATGGTATTGATTCCAAAGCTAGGTAGATCAAAAACAGAGAAAGAAAACTACAGACCAATCTCCCTAATGAACATAGATGCAAAAATCCTAAATAGAATATTAGCAAAGAGACTCCAGCAAGTGATCAAGAGGATCATCCACCATGATCAGGTGGGATTTGTACCAGGAATGCAAGGATGGTTCAACATTATGAAAAATAATTCATATAATTGACCATATCCACAAGCAAACCAACAAAAACCACATGATTATCTCAATAGATGCTGAAAAAGCCTTTGACAATATACAGCACTCATTACTACTGAAAACACTAGAAAGTATAGGAATAGAAGGTCCTTTCCTAAAAATAATAAACAGTATATATCTTAAACCATCAATAAACATAATATGCAATGGGGATAAATTAGAAGCCTTTCCAATAAGATCAAGAGTGAAACAAGGATGCCCATTATCACCTCTATTATTTAATATTGTACTAGAAACACTATCTGTAGAAATTAGAGAAGAAAAATAAATTAATTGTATTAGCATAGGTAACATGGGGACTAAGCTATCACTCTTTGCAGATGATATGATGGTCTACTTAAAAAATCCTAGAGAATCAATTAAAAAGCTAGTAGAAATAATCAACAACTTTAGCAATGTTGCAGGATACAAAGTAAATGCACATAAATCATGAGCATTTCTATATATTTCCAACACATGACAACAGCAAGAGGTAGAAAAAGAAACACCATTTAAAATCACCCTAGACAATATAAAATACTTAGGAATATATCTACCAAAACACAGGAATTATACAAATATAACTACAAAACACTTTCCAGATAATTAAAACTAGATCTAAATAATTCTAAAAACATTGAGTGCTCATGAGTAGGACAAGTTAACATAATAAAAATGACCATTCTGCCCAAATTAATTTACTTATTTAGCGCCATACCTTCAAACTACCAAAAACCATTTTTACTGCATTAGAAAAAAATATAACCAAGTTTATTTGGAAGAACAAAAGATCAAAAATATCAAGGGAAATAATGAAAAAAATGTGAAGGAAGGTTGCTTAGCAGTACTAGATATTAAGCTGTACTTTAAGGCAGCAGTCATCAAAACAATATGGTACTGGCTAAGAGATAGAAGCGAGGATCAGTGGAATAGACTTGGGGTAAATGACTTCAGCAAAACAGTGTATGATAAACCCAAAGAGCCCAACTTTTGGGACAAAAATCCAGTATTTGAGAAAAATTGCTGGGAAAATTAGAAAACAATATGGGAGAGATTAACATGCCACAACCTACACCAAGCTAAATTCAGAATGGGAGAAAGACTTGAATATAAAGAAGGAAACTGTAAGTCAATTAGGTGATCACAGAATAGTATACTTGTCAGACCTCTGGGAAAGGAAAGATTTTACAACCAAGCAAGAGTTAGAAAGAATTACAAAATGTAAAATGAATACTTTTGATTATATTAAATTAAAAAGTTTTTGTACAAACAAAAACAATGCAGGGGGCAGCTGGATGGCTCAGTGGATTGAGAGCTAGGCCTAGAGACAGGAGGTCCTAGGTTCAAATTTGGCCTCAGACACTTCCTAGCTGTGTGACCCTGGGCAAGTCACTTAACCCCCATTGCCTAGCCCTGTAACAAATAAAAATTAATATAGAATGATATATATAAAAGATATTAGGGTTTAAAAAACAATGCAACCAAAATCAGAAGGGAAAAAACAAACTGGGAAAAAATCTTTATAACAAAAAATTCTGACAGAGGTCTAATTATTCAAATATACAAGGAGCTAAATCAGTTGTATAAAAAAATCAAGCCATTCCCCAATTGATAAATGGGCAAGGGACATGAATGGGCAATTTTCAGATAAAGAAATCAAAAGTATCAATAAGCACATGAGAAAGTGTTCTAAATCTCTAATAATTAGAGAAATGCAAATGAAAACAACTCTGAGGTACCACCTCACACCTAGCAGATTATCTAAAGTGATAGCAGGGGAGAGTAATGAATGTTGGAGGGGATGTGGCAAAATTGAGACTTTATTGTACTGCTAGTGGAGTTGTGAACTGATCCAACCATTCTGGACGGCAATTTGGAACTATGCCCAAAGAGCGATAAAAGAATGACTGCCCTTTGATCCATTGCTGGGACTGTACCCCAAAGAGATAATAGATAAACAGACTTGCACAAAAATATTTATAGCTGTGCTCTTTATGGTGGCAAAAAACTGGAAAGCAAGGGTATGCCCTTCAATTGGGGAATGGCTGAACAAATTGTGGTATATGTTGGTGATGTAATACTTTTGTGCTCAAAGAAATAATATACTGGAGGAATTCCATGTGAACTGGAAAGACCTCCAATAGTTGATGCAGTGTGAAAGGAGCAGAGCCAGAAGAACATTGTACACAGAGACTGACACACTGTGGTAAAATCAAATGTAAGGGACATCTGTACTAACAGCAATGCAATGACCCAAGACAATTCTGAGGGATTTATGGAAAAGAATGCTACACACATTCAGAGGAAGAACTACAAAAGTGGAAACACAGAAGAAAAACAACTGCTTGAACACATGGGTTGATGAGGACATGATTGGGGATGTAGACCCGAAAAGACCACACCAATGTCACTATCAATAATATATAAATAAGTCTTGACTCACCACACATGTTAAAACAGGTGGAAATGCGAGTTAGTTACGGGGGGTAGAGTTGTTGAGGGGATGAAGGGTAAAGTAAAAACATGAATTATGTAACCATGGAAAATTTTTCTAAAAATAAAAAATTAAAAGAAAAAAAAGACTTTGTACTGTTCAGTTCCCCTGGTTGAAGTTGGGCTCTCTCCAATTCTGCTGAGGCTGGAAATCCTCAGACTGAGTTCTTCATATTGCCACTTTTCATATGTTTAGGCTGACTGAATTATGCAGAGCTACTTTCCTCCTGCTTGTGCTTGTTCTGTATTGTGTTGCTTTCTGTTCTTACCCAAACTGAGGCTGCATCAAGCTGTCTTTTCTTTCTCCAGTTGTTTTGGCTACATTTGATCAGGGTCCTACTGAAGCCTGTTCAGTTCTCCTTCCTCATACCCCAGTGAGATGAGCCTTCCTTGTTGTCTTAAACTTATTTTGGGCTGGAATTTGCTTTACCACTACTTCTGTTAGTACTGCCACTCCAGTATTTGTTTTGAGACTTTTTTTTTAATTCTGTGGTCATTTGAAAGGTGGATATCAGTCCTTAATTTTTTTTACCTGTATTGGTCTGATCTGCCACTGCTGCACCTGCAATAAACATCCCAATAATTCTGACTAGTTTTTATAAATTTAGGATCGTATCCATTTTAATGCTGGGTAATAAAAACAACTGTTGTAATTAGTGGGCACAAAAAAAGGGTACTTTAATCAACATGAAGTGAAATTGTTTAAAGATAGCCAGTTATAAGTTAAGTCCTTGGATAGAATGCATGTCTTAAAAATTGGCTCCAAAAGAAAATAAAAGTGGTCTCATATCTATTTTTTTTGTCTGTCTGATTGCATCTATGTGTTTTAGTTTATTTTAGTTTGTATAAACGGCTGGTGCTTTCTTTTTTCCCCCTAAGATATAGTAAATCAGGCAAAGACAACTTGGGAGAGTGTTAATTGTCTCATGTCTATCTTTTTGAAATTGTGTTTTGGTTAGTCTGTGTGCATAAGCCAGGATTCTATGATTTTATTTTTGGAAAATTTTACTTAATTAACTTATAATATTATTCCATGGTTAAAATATTCATGCTCTTTCCCTACTCTCCCCCCAACCCACTCTTT
Source organism: Gracilinanus agilis (assembly GCF_016433145.1). Classification (NCBI taxonomy): domain Eukaryota; kingdom Metazoa; phylum Chordata; class Mammalia; order Didelphimorphia; family Didelphidae; genus Gracilinanus; species Gracilinanus agilis. The sequence goes on from NC_058131.1 coordinate 101,889,858, forward strand.
GACAAATGTACAATTCCACTGGGTTTTACTTGTGTCATTGATCAAGAACTATTTCCATATTATTGATATTTACACAAGGATGATCGTCTAGAGTCTATATCCCCAATGATATCCCCATCAACCCAATGTAATCAAGCAATTGTTTTTCTTCTGTGTTTCAATTCCCATTGTTCTTCCTCTGAATGTGGATAATGTTCTTTCTCATAAGTCCCTCAGAATTGTCCTGGATCATTGCATTGCTTCTAGTACAGAAGTCCATTACATTCGATTTTACCACAGTGTATCAGTGTCTGTGTATAATGTTCTCTTGGTTCTGCTCCTTTCACCCTGCATCAATTATTGGATGTCTTTCCAGTTCACATGGAATTCTTCCAGGTCATTATTCCTTTGAGCACAGTAGTATTCCATCACCAACAGATACCACAATTTATTCAGCTATTCCTGAATTGAAGAGTATCCCCTCATTTTACAATGTTTTACCACCACAAAGAGTGTGGTTATAAATAGCTTTATACGAGTCTTTTTTCTAATGACCTTTTTGAGGTATAAACCCATCAGTGGTAAGGCTGGATCAAAGGGCAGGCAGTCTTTTAGTGCCCTTTGAGCATAGTTACAAATTAACATTCAGAATGGTTGGATCAATTCACAACTCTAACAGCAATGTATTAATGTCCCAATTTTGCCACATCCCCTGCAACATTTATTACTTTCCTTTGCTGTCGTTTTCACCAATCTGCTAGGTGTGAGGTGCTACCTCAGAATTGTTTTCATTTGCATTTCTCTAATTATTAGAGATTTAGAACACTTTCTCATGTGCTTATTGATACTTTTGATTTCTTTATCTGAAAATTGCCCATTCATGTCCTTTGCCCATTTATCAATTGGGGAATGGCTTGATATTTATGTACAGTTGATTTAGCTCCTTATAAATTTGAGTAATTAGACCTTTGTCAGAGGTTTTAGTTATAAAGATTTTTTCTCAATTTACTGTTTCCCTTCTAATTTTGGTTGCATTGGTTTTGTTTGTACAAAACCTTTATAATTTAATGCAATCAAAATTATTTATTTTACATTTTGTAATTTTTTTTCAAACTCTTGCTTGTTCCTAAAATCTTTCCTTTCCCAAATATATGACAAGTATACTTATTCTGTGTTCACCTAATTTACTTACACTTTCCTTCTTTATATTTAAGTCATTCATCTATTCTGAATTTATCTTGGTGTAGGGTGTGAGATGTTGATCTAAATCTAATCTCTCCCATACTGTTTTTCAATTTTCCCAGCAGTTTTTGTCAAATAGCAGATTTTTATCCCAAAAGCTGGGCTCTTTAAGTTTATCATACACTGTCCTGCTGATGTCACTTACCCCAAGTCTATTCCACTGATCCTCCCTTTTGTCTCTTAGCCAGTACCATATTGTTCTGATGACCACTGCTTTATAGTACAGTTTAATATCTGGTACTGCATTGCCACTTTCATTCACATTTTTTTTAAATTTTCCTTGATATTCTTGATCTTTTGTTCTTCCAAATGAACTTTGTTATTGTATTTTTTTCTAATTCAGTAAAAGTTTCTTGCCAGTTTGATGGGCAAGATCATATGTAATCATATGTTAGTTTATCCTACCCATGAGCACTCAATGTTTTTCCAATTGTTTAGATCTAGTTTTAATTGTGTGGAAAGTGTTTTGTAGTTGTGTTCATATAGTTTCTGTGTTTGTCTTGGCAGATGGATTCTTAAATATTTTATATTGTCTAGGGTGATTTTCAATGGTATCTCTCTTTCTAACTCTTGCTGTGGAGATGTGTTGGAAATACATAGAAATGCTGATAATTCATGTGGGGTTATTTTGTATCTTGCCACTTTGCTAAAGTTGTTGATTATTTCCACTAGTTTTTAGTTGGTTCTTTAGTATTCTTTAGGTAGACCATCATATCTGCAAAGAAAGATGGCTTGGTATCCACGTTACCTATGTTTATATATTTAATTTATTTTTCTTCTCTAATTGCTACTGCTAGTGTTTCTAGTACAATGTTAAATAATAGAGGTGATGATTGGCATCCTTGTTTCACTCCTGATTTTATTGGGAAGGCTTCTAATTTATATCTATTGCAGATGATGCTTGTTGATAGCTTAAGATATATACTGTTTATTATTTTTAGGAAAGGTCCTTCTATTCCTATACTTTCTAGTGTTTTCAATAAGAATGAGTGTTGTATTTTGTCAAAGGGTTCTTCTGTACTTATTGAGATAATCATTTGATTTTTGTTTGCTTGTTGATATGGTCAATTATGTGGATGGTTTTCCTAATGTTGAACCATCCTTGCATTCCTGGTATAAATCCCATCTGATCATAAGGAGGAACCCTCGTGATCACTTGCTGGATTATTTTTGCTAGTATTCTATTTAATATTTTTGCATTTATGTTCATTAAGGAGATTGGTCTGAAGTTTTCTTTCTCTGTTTTTGATCTACTTGGCTTTGGGATCAATACCATATTTGTGTCATAAAAGGAATTTGGTAGAACACCTTTGCTTATTATGTCAAATATTTTGTATAGTATTGGGATTAGTTGTTCTTTGAATGTTTGATAGAATTCACTTGTGAATCCATCTGGTCACAGTGATTGTTCTTCCCTCTTTAATGCAATTTCAATGCATGTATTAACAATTTTCTTTCTTCAACCTCTTTACCTTTCCTTTGTATTGCTGCTTTCCTCCACTTCTGCCATGCACTTTTTTATGAAATATATATTTCCTGCATTTTGTCTCTCTTCCCATTTCTCTTAGTATTAACCTCTTTTTTTTCTAATAGTTTTATATATTTATGCACACATATATGTTTCTTTATATTTCATCCTATACAGTTTATCACTGTTCCCTTTAAATATACTTCGTCTAGCTACTCAGGTGATAATAACAATTTTTAAGAGTTACTAATATCATCTTTTCTTTTAGAAATACAAATCATTTCAGCCTATTTTGTCCTTAAAAATTGTTGGAATTTTTTCCCTTTCTTAATTAGATTTTCTTTTCTTTTTTTTTTAAACCCTTGTACTTCGGTGTATTGTCTCATAGGTGGAAGAGTGGTAAGGGTGGGCAATGGTGGTCAAGTGACTTCCCCAGGGTCACACAGCTGGGAAGTGGCTGAGGCCAGGTTTGAACCTAGGACCTCCTGTCTCTAGGCCTGACTCTCACTCCACTGAGCTACCCAGCTGCCCCTCTTAAATAGCTTTTGATGATTCCCTTGAGTTCTGTGTTTGGGCATCAAATTTTATGTTTATGTCTGGTATTTTCTTTATGAATGTTTGGAAGTCTTCTATTTTATTAAATGACCATACTTTCCCATGCTAGAATATAGTCAGTTTTCCTGGGTAGTTGATTTTTGGTTGTAGAACCAGTTCCCTTGCTTTCTGGAATATCATATTCCATACCTTCTCGTCCTTCAGTGTAGATACAAACAGATTCTGTGTTATCCTAACTGTGGTTCCATTCTATCTGAATGAATGACTTCCTCTTAGCAGCTTGTAATATTTTAACTTGGTCTGGTAGTTCTTGTATTTGGTCATACCATTCCTGGCTGTTGTCAATTAGGAATGAAATACAGGAAGTGATCTGTGAATTCTTTCAATCTTCAATTTTCCCTCTTACTCAAGAATGTTGGGGCAGTTTTCTTGGATAATTTCCTATAGAATGATGTTCAGGCTTTTCCTTTTGTCATGATCTTCTGATAGTCTAATAATTCTTAAATTGTTTCTCCTGTGTCTGTTTTCAATATCAGATGTTTTGTAATTGAGGTGTTTCATATTTTCTTTGATTTTTTTTTCATTCTTTTGATTTTATTTTATAGATTCTTGCTGCCTTGTGAAGTTGTTTGCTTCTAGTTGTTGGATTCTAATTTTTAAATACTGAATTTCATCCTTGGCTTTTTGGTTATCCTTCTTATCAGATTTTCTTTGTAGGTCATCTTTCATCTTCCTTGCCTCGTTTTCAGTCTAATTAATTTTGGCTTTCAAGACAGTATTTTTGTTTCCAGATGACTTATTTTGCTTTATAAGTTCTTTTCCTAGTTGTCTTAAGCCAGTCTTAATTGCTTTTTGATTTTGTGTTTTGAGTTCTTCCAAAGCCTGTGTCCAATTTGCTGGAGTTTCTGTTTTTTCTTGGTATTCCTTGGTCCTCCTCTGTTCCATTTGCTCTTTGTTCATTACCTGGATAGAATCTGTTTAATGGGAGAAGTAAGGCTATCCTTCAAAATACTAAATTCATTATTTTAACAGCTGAGGAAAAAATGTTATTTTTCTATGTAACGGGATAAAGCTGGAAGAAATATTCCAGTAAGTGTTAACTAATGAATATTGGAAGGAATGTGACACTAATACACTGGTGGTGGAGTTGTGAATTGATCCAGTCATTCTAGAAGACAATTTGGAACTATGCTCAAAGGAAATTAAAAGAATACAGACCCTTTGATCCAGTAATATCACTACTAGGTTTGTATCCCAAAGAGACAGTAAGGAAACATACTTAAAAAAATCATAGCCCTTCTCTTTGTGGTGGAAAAAAATTGGAAAATGAAGGGGTGTACCTAGATTGTGGAATGACTGAACAAATTGTGTTATATGATGGTGATGAAATAATATTATGTTATAAGGAAAAGAAAACTACTTAGTTTCCATATGAGCTCGAAAGACCTACACAAAATGATGCAGAGTGAAATGAGCAGAACCAGGAGAACATTTTAAACAGAGAATGAAACATTGTGGAACAATCATATGTAATCCACTTCACTAGTGATAGCAATGCAACAATCCAGGACAATCCTGATGGATTTATGAGAAGGAATTCTATCCACATCTAGAGAAAAAACTATGGAAAAAGGAATGCAGAAGGAAAAGAATTGATTTTTCACTTGTTTATATGGGTATTAGATGTGAGGTTTGGTTTTTAAAAGATTATTAAAAAATAATTAATATGGAAATAGGTATTGAGTGTTAATACATGTATAAGTTGGTAGAATTGTTTGTCAGTTCTAGAAGCAGGGAAGGAGAAAAGGATGGGAAGGACCTGAACCATGTAACCATGGAAAATATTTAAATAAATTTTTAAAAAAGATATATTGCAGTAAATATTCTGCAAATTGGGCATTAAAAGTAAAGGTTATTAAGTTATTAGTACACTTTGTTGAATCTTTCTCTAACTTTGAAATGAAATAGAAATCACTCTAGGTGTTATGTATTTGAATTTGTAAGAATTATTTTTCCTCCCCCTAAATTTAGAGAAGTTTGTTTAAGTAAGCAATTGTAACTATATATGATATTTACTTAGGGTAATTGTGTTATATCTGTGAATAATTTACAAAATTTAATTGTTCAGCTTGACTTGTATTTGTTAAAAATGCATCTTAGATGATTTTTTGTTACATAGAGCCACAATAAGGTATTATGACATATTCTGAATGATAAAACTCTTACAAACAAAGCAAAGATACAGGACAACTCTAAAAGATTTATGACATAAAAATGATATCTTTTGCCATAGAAGGAACAGATGAAATCTGAATGCAAATTGAAAATACCATTCTTTACTTTATTTCCTCCATAATTCTTTCTCTAGCAATATGTATCTTCTTTATATTATAAAATAATGTGTCCAATCTATATCATATTACCTGACTGGATGGGAGAAAGAGAACATGGATTGCAAAATATCAGAAAATCAATATTTTATAATTTTATTGTCATGTAATCTATAAAAAACATTAATTAAATTTTTTAAAAGGAGACTGTTTGATGGAAATTTTACCTTTGGCTAGTTTGGAACTTCATGTGTTTATTTTATTGGGAATTGCCAAACTAAAAGTTGCAGTTTGATTTGAAGATAAAATAGAGAGGAACTATAATGAGTTAGGACTACCTTGAAAGTGCTGACTTCCTTGCGAAAAAACAGAATTGAACTGAATTTAACTATGTGCTCTTAAAACATAGAATAATTGGGAAATACTGAAACTTGTTATATGGTTAAAACTTTAGTAATTGTAACTTGATTAATACAGAAACTTCATTATGCTAGTCATTGTATTCTATCCTTGTTATTTTGTTGATTGCATATAAAAGTCTCATAGTGGATAATTCTTTAGGGAGTTTTGAATGTAATTGATATGAAATATATATATATCAGTAATTTAAATAATTTTGCGATCTTAGGAGAAGTGATCTCATATTACAAATTATACAATGGGTAAAATCAATATCTGAAATAAATTTGACAAAGCTCTGTATTGGATCTGGGATTTAAATGGTAATTTATTTTTAAAATTGTGATTCTTTTGTGCTGTTGATCACATTATAACATTATATGCTAAAGGGATGATATATATTGCTTGAAACTGTCCATTTGGAAATATATTGGATATAGTATTTTTACTTAGAAATTGCTTGAATTCTGAGAGATCTCTTGCAAGATGTTGAAATCTTCAAGATTTTTTGGCATGTTTATTTATTTTTATCTATTTACTTATTATGTTTTATTTTATTTTTTCCATGGTAACATGATTCTTGTCATCTGTCTCCTTTTTTCCTCCCCCTTTCCACAGCTGACAAGGAATTCCACTGGGTTTTACATAGATTATCACTAAAACTTATTTCCATGCTATTCATTTTTGTAATAGAATAATCTTTTAAAACCAAAATTCCAAATCATATACCCATATAAACAAGTGATAAATCATATATATATATATATATATGCACATACATACATTTTTTTCTGGATTTATACAACAACATTTCCTTTTCTAGATGGAGATAGAATTCTTTCTTATAAGTGCCTCAGAATTATCCTGGATTGCTTTTAGTAGCAAAGTCAATTACATTTGATTATCCCACAATGTTTCAGTTACTGTGTGTAATGTTCTCCTGTTTCTGACTATATTACTCTGCATCACTTCATGTAGGTCCTTCCAGTTCTTATAGAAATCCTTTGATTCGCTATTCCTTAGAGCACTATAGTAGTGTTCCATAACCATCATATACCACAATTTGTTCAGCCATTCTCCAATTGAGGGACATCCCCTCATTTTCCATTTTTTTTGCCAGCACAAAAAGTGCAGCTATAAATATTTTTGTACAAAGGGATCCTTTCCCATTTTTTTTCTCTTTGAGATATAAACCTAGTAGTGGCATTGCTGTATCAATGGGCACAAACTCTTTTAAAGCCCTTTGGGCATAATTCCAAATTGCCTTCCAGAATGGTAGATTTAATTGGACATATTTAAAATAATAATACTTAATGTAGTTAAGATTATTTATGATATGATGCTGAAAGCAAAAGGATAAGGTGAGAGAAGGTCTGGATTAGAATATGAAGGTGGGGAAAGTTTTTAAGAGACTTTAATCAAAGTCTTTTTGAAAGTTAAAGACCTTTTAATTAAAGTCCACTGGGGGAAATGTAGTGAGTAAATTCTAAGTAAGTATAAATGTGTGGAGTTAAAGCAGAAAGAAATTCATAATGTGTTTGTATTAACAATGTGAGCAGTGTGTTGAGGATAAAACGTTTGAATATTTTACAATGCTAATAAGTTTTGAACTTATATTAATTTGTAAACTCCTACACATTTTGTAATTTCTTAAATTGAGTTTTAAAAGCTGTCGTGTTTCCCCATTACAAAAAGAGAATAAAGTAAAGAATGGAATTGGTAACTGCTATGTGGAAAGGCTAAAAGGAAAAATCTTGTAGATTTCCCTGTAAGTGTAAGTTTGTGGGGTTACTTGAAACCATTTGCATGGGCAAAGTCATAAGTCCTAATTCTGAGGGACTTATGAAAAAGAACACTATCCACATCCAGAGGAAAAAAACTGTGGGAGTAGAAACCCAGAAGAAAAACAACTGCTTGATCACATGGTTCAATGGGGATGTGATTAGGGATGTAGGCTCTAAATCAGTGATTCCCAAAGTGGATGCGACTGCCCCCTGGTGGGTGCTGCAGCAATCCAAGGTGGGGCAGTGATGGCCACAGGTGCATTTATCTTTCTTATTAATTGCTATTAAAATTAAAAAAAATTAATTTCCTTAATTTCCAGGGGGCTAAGTAATACTTTTTCTGGAAACGGGACAGTAGGCCAAAAAAGTTTGGGAACCATTGCTCTAAATGACACTCTATTGCAAATATTAATAATATGGAAATAGGTCTTGATCAATGATATATGTAAAACTTGGTAGAATTGCTCATGGGCTATGGGCGGAGGATGGGTGGAGTAGAGGGAAAAAACATGAAATTGTAACCATGGAGAAAACATCCTAAATTAAATAAATTAATTAACTTAATTTAAAAAATAATAACAATAACAACACCCCACCCTACAAAAAAAAAAAGGTCATCAGTCCTACAAAAGGACCTTACTTGGATCACAGCATTTCTAAACAATGAAAAAAAGGATTACTGAGAATGTACAAGTCTTCCTATTAGCAGAAATTATTTTAAAGATTGATTTTATGCCAGGACGAGTTTATAATTTAAGAACAGAAATCTCTTTTATATGTGTGATGTCTGGGACATTTTTGCCATTTAATTACAACTCCATGAGATTAAGATTAATTATATTCAACCATAAACTGTAGTTAATGAAACTTGCCATTTTAGGTAAAGCTTCTGGGACTTAAACTCATATTATTTTGTGTTTAGAGGTATAATTGATGGATTCTTAAATCAGTAATCCACCATTCAAATGAAAAGTATCAAGGAACTTGGAGTATAAGCCTGAATTGTTACAGATGGAGTTCTTTCTCTAGTAGAAGTTGAGATGATGACCTATAGCACACCTAAAGGATGGATCCCTTTGCTTCCTCCCTCCCCTCATTGTTTTCCTTACTTTTGAATAGGAATGTTTCCCACCCAATCATACCTGCATCCAGCTGTGAGGTAAAGTTACTGCAAGATTAGATTTCAATGACTCTTACCTGAAGTCAAAAAGAATTATGCACAAGTTAAATCACTACCTGTCTTCAAGTCTTAGCTCTGGAGGACTAGTTGTGCAGCTGTTAGAATCATATCCCTGATTTTTCCTTTTATATAAAATCTGTATAATCAAAGAAAGTGGTCAATGGAAGATTCAAGCACAATGCAAATATCAAAAGACATTACTATTTTCAATCTGAATGCAGAATCACTTAAAATCTTAAAAAAATTAAAACAAGTTAGCATTTGGATATGTCATTTGCCTGCTAATGCTTACATAATTATGTATAAAATTAAGTCGATTTGAAAGTGGTTAACAGCTATACATGTTTTACTATAAGCAAACAATTTGATATACACTGTTTTTCTGGTATACATTTGGGAATTAAGTGTATTTGCAAGTCATGCTAAGTTTTAGTTTCAATTGGAGTACAATCTAGCCCCATGGTGGTGAATCTATGGCAAACATGCCAGAAAGGGCACCCAGAGACCTCTCTGTGGACACGTAGGCCATAGTCCCAGAACAGAGTTCACTAGAGTTTGTTACTAGAAATCCAGAGGAAAGGAACAGCCAGGCTGTTCCTTTCTCCCTCTCAACACATGGCTAAGGACATTTCTCACATCACCCACCACTATAAAAGGTTTGCCATGACTGATTTATCATCTTATAATTCAATTAATTACTATAACCACTGAACCTCAGGGTAGAAAAATTTATTTGCAAAAAGACTTATTATATATATATATATATATATATATATATATATATTTTGGTAGTAGCAAAGAATTGGAAATTGAATGGTTGTTGATCATTTGAGAGATGGGAGTAAAAATTGTGGTATATGAGAATGATGGAATACTACTGCACTATAAGACATGATAAGCAGAATGATTTCATAAAAATCTGAAAATCTGACATGAACTGATGCCAAATAAAGTGAACCAAACCAGAAGAATTTTGTATACAATAACAGCATTTCTGGATGAACAATTGTACTACCCTTTGGTAATAATGAAGTCCCAATGCAATCTGAAATATATTTAAATATATAATTTAATAATAAATATAATTTTGATTTACATTTAAATTTATTCATTTTAAAAATTTTATATCTCTTCCACAGAATGATTAATTTAGACAAATGTTTTATGTGATTATATGTTTAAAATCTATATCAGATTGTTTAACATCTAAGGGAGTAGTGAAGGCAGGGAAAGAGGAGTGTCAGAAGGAAAGGAATTTGGAACTCAAAACAAAATCATAAAAATCATTTTATTATGTAATAAAGGAAATATTATATATATATACTTGTCAATCCTTGACATTTCTTTTATTTTGATCCTGTGTTGGTCAAAGAAGAAAAACTTGGTTGGACTTTTTGATCACAAAGCCAAAATAGCACTAAAAAAGGGACGAAGAACTACATATACAGAGATACTTTCAGCAATTTTTTTCCCACCAACATTCTGCTTTCCTTCTAATCTTGGATTCAATTGCTTGTTTGTTCAAAACCTCTTAAATTTGGTATAATCAAAATTATCCATTTTACGTTTTATGATTCTGTCTTTTTGTTTGTCCTAAATTATTTCCTTATCAATAGATCTGATATGTATACTATTCTATCCTATTATAATTTGTTTATGGTGCCATTCTTTATAATTAGATCATGTACACATGTCAGTATTATCTTAGTATGCCATATATGATGGTAGTCTATTCCCTGATTCTACCAAACCATTTTCTAATTTTCCCAGCAGTTTTTGTCAAATAGTGAATTCTTAAATGTCAGACATTTTGATTTATCAAAATAAATTATCATAGTCCTTTTTACTAGGTTTTATGTATTTAATTTCTTCTACTGATGTTCTACTTCAGTGTTGGCAAAGAGGTGACACGTGTACAGAGCCAGCACTTGGGGAGCTGCTCCATTCACTCTCTTCACAAAGCCCAACGACTTTGCATGCCCTGTCTCTCTATCCAGTCATCCAAAGCAAGCATTTCCTCCCTCCGTTCTCTCCAGTAATATGGGGGCTCACAGGTAGCTTGAAATTGCCCTCTAGGCAATTGAACTGGGAAAAAGCATCCCAATGTTCCCAGTCTATTCTATTTCTTGGCCAGTAACAAATTATTTTTATGATCCTTAACAAGTTCCTAATGGCTTTGTGTTGTTTATTATTGCCATAGAATATCAGAAAAATCTAATAAAGTTGTGACATAAGCCTTGGAAGTTCTGCACAAGAATATTTAAAGGTCAGTGAGTCCCTATAGATAAAAGCAAGATGCATATTATCAATGTTATATCCTGGTTTATATTCTAAGCAGTTGATGAGCCTCTCATGTTTCTGGGAAGAAGTTTTTCCATATTGCTCAACCTTTAGATGCCCTTCCTTTTACCTTAAAACCATATAAATCTGCAATCTTTTTTCCTCCCCAGGCTTGGGTCTGTTGGACCCTGACAAATGAATGTGACTTCTTCCTGTCAATGGAAATAAAAATCTTCACTACAGAAGTATTTACACGATTACTTTATTGGAGTAACATAATTGTTACTTATTTGGTTCTAATATTGATAGAATCTTTCATCTGTAATTCAAATGGTTTCCTATCACAAATAACTTAGAATTGTTCAATAACTAGCTACAGATCTTTACCTGAAGAATTCAAGATTTAGAACATCAACCTTAGTGATTGTTGAGAACAAGACTCAAACCTGAAAACATTCTAGAAAAAAATGTTCTTAGTTCATTTGAAAAAGGAGAGAGCAATAAAAAGACATGGCTTCCTCCTTGAATTTTTGTGAGGGTACTATATGTAGAATTCACACAAGAGTATAAAGACATTTGGGTATTGGCCCAAGAAAGGAAGTAGGATAATTGGAGATGCATATTGGATATGTATGTGTAAATGTTCAAATTTTGGAACCTAAAACCAAGTTTTGGTTTGGGTGGACCCAAAATAAAATTTGGATTGGGATGGAAGAATTCCCTACAGTCATCTATCTTCTCTTGGCATGTTTCTGAAGTCAGCCTAAAACATGAGGTTAAACAATTTTCTAGTTGCATTAAGCTAGTTTTAAAGAGTATTAACAAATAATATGATTTTTTCATGTTAAAAAGGTCATAGAGATTTAGGAAGAAAGTTTTGTTACAATTCTTACCTAACACCCTGGGACTACTTACCTAACAGAACTGGTTCTATTTAACCTAGTAAAAGTGAAGTGGACTCTGTAAAGACTGACTGCTCTTTAATTCAGTCTCCTGACTATAAGGAAAATCACTTCACAGCATGATTAGAATCATAAGAAGGAAAATATAATGGAGGTGAAGTCCAGTAACTTAAATCTTTTCATGTGTTTTCAAACAAGACAAAGCAAGTAATGCAACCTTGATTGATGAATAATTTAAATGTGCATCGTCCTTCCTCATCCTGCCCCAGGCACATTTGGATTCATTACATCTTTCTTCTTATATCCTAGTGACAAGCATATAAAACTAGGTGAGAAAGGACTAGAGTAGGTCAAAACTGCCAGCAGAAAGTTTTCTTTGTAAGAATAATGAAATAAGTTGCAAAAAAGGCATCAAACTCAAGATAAAAGAAAAGAGGTACTTTCATCCCTCCATATTTCTAGGGAACCTGGTGCCCTGAAAGAACTCTTGAGTTGGCCAAGACCAAGAGAGGGAGTCAATAGTAATTTTTTGTCAGTGAATCTAATTAGATGTAGACCCTTCCTTTTCACCTTAACCTATTAAATAACTTAACATAAAAATACTTAATGCTTCTAACAACAAGAATGCAGGCTTGTCCAAGTCCCCAAGGATGAGCATTTCTTTAAGAGAATTCTCCTTCAAACTATTATCAATTAAGGTACCTATAAAATTTAGTCCTTTCATCTTAGATGAACTCATTATACGAATATTAGAAAATAGCATGGCACAGTTGGAAGAACACTCATTCTGGAATTCAAGAAACATGTCAGATTCTCACCTCTGATGTAAAATGCCTGTGTGAACTTGGTTAAATCATTTGATCTAGCTGGATACTTAGTTGCTTCATTTATAAAACAAGAGGAATTGGAATAGATATCCTCTGAGTTCCTTTTCAACATTTAGATGCATTATTTTATATAATTAGGTTTAGAAAAATAAATTCATGTGGAAAATATAGGAGACTATGTTCATTTATATGTCAAATATGTGTGATTTTACATTCTTTCTCATGCAAATGGATTGCTAAAGCACTTGATTCCCTCATTTTTATACACTTCATACCTAGATCCTGTAATAATAAGAAGAGCCAGTAATTAATGTTATGATAGAGGGGAGATAGAGTCTATGAGGTGAGACTCTCTTCTAACTTTCCCCTCCCATTGAATATACACTGAGAGACTTTGAGGGGGTGTCACCCCAAAACTGGGTCACCTGGATGGTTGTGCCACCCCACAGGAGTTGGGGGGCAAGGCTTCCCTATAAGATGAGGTATGTGATACCCCAATCCAATTCTGAATGAGGGCAGGGTTCATTCAAGCCTCCCCTGAGGTCAGTCAACTTCACAGAGTGGAGTCTGGCTTCAAGATAGAGGCAGCTAGACCAAGCTGTGGTTCCCTTCTCCCTTGTTGTCTCTCAGGCACTCTGGAACACTATCTGACTAATGAATGGCTTTTATTCTTCCCAATTCTGGTGTTGGGGAAAGGGGTGAAGGGCAGAGGAATTTTGAGGGTGCCCTCTTCTGTATTTCTATGGGGTCTGTCACTCAGGTGGGAACCTTTGGGGTTCCCACTCCCAAGCATCTTCCCTTGCCCCTTCTCTTCCAGATTCTATTTCTATTTTCTATTTCTATGCTTTTCTATATTGTAAGTTCGACCTGAAAGGGTCTCTCAGCAAGGTTGGGTAATGGGGGGAGGAGAGTAAGAGATTGCTCCCAAAATGGAGTCCAAAAACTTAGATCACTCTATGGTTGAAATCTTGACGGGTGAGAAGAGATGGAATGTCTTTTGAATTGGGATATCAATGTCCAAAGAAAGATCCTCAGGAAGCCCTCAGGACTGGATGCAAGCTGGGATGTCCTCCACTGGAACCCTTTTCCTCCTCCTCCTTCCTCCAGAGCCTTTCCCAGAATCCCTCTGGTCTCAACTGTCACCAACTGTCAACAACTGTCAGCCACTCCTTCTCTGGCTCCTTTTGTCCCATCCCCCTTTCACAAATACCATCCTTATAATACTGGGCAATTAAGTCTTCTCGTTGCTTATTGATAACACTTTATGATGAAAAAGTCTCCTAAATTTGAAATGAAATAATCTTTAATCACAAAGTTATTATGAAGATATGACAAAGACTACCTCCTTCACCATGCTCAAGATTTGGGTTTTAATACTACAGTTAAAATGGCATTATATGATTACTTCATCATTGTGGCACTCAAGAATTTTGAAAATAAAATTCCTTAAGTAGAGCTTGTAATTAAACTGCTTTAGATCAAATCATCAGCTGTGTTATTTGGAGGCTTTTATCATACAAAACTTGCTAAGAAGATACACAGAATACAGTAATTTTAAACCCAGCATAAGATGTAGGACTATGTAGAAACAAGGTAATAGTTCTGGTTGACAGGAGGGTGAACATCATAGGTGTATTGAATTTTTCATTTAAAATATCACTATCGGGGGCAGCTGGGTAGCTCAGTGGATTAAGAGCCAGGCCTAGAGACAGGAGGTCCTAGGTTCAAATCCGGCCTCAGGCACTTCCCAGCTGTGTGACCCTGGGCAAGTCACTTGACCCCCATTGCCTACCCTTACCAATCTTCCACCTATAAGTCAATACACAGAAGTAAAAGGGTTTAAAATTTTTAAAAAAATTTAAAAAAATTAAAATATCACTATCAAAACTATATACTACCATAGAAGAAACTGATAAAATCTGAATGTGGATTAAAGAATGCAATTTTTCACTTTATTTCCATTGTTGTTTTTTCACTGTAGAAGTGATATGTGACTTCCACAAAGTGAGGAAAGTGGGAATATATACTGCATGATAACACATATATAATCTATGCTATATTTCCTGCCATCTCAGAGAAGAGGGAAGAAAAATGGAGAAAACACAGATAGCAGAAGATTATTATTCACCCAAATCTCATTAGTGGCTCCAAGAAGCTGCTACATGAGCAGAGACCACAGAAAAAGATTACTAAAATTATATCTATATATAAAAATTTTGGCTTAGCACAAAAATGTCAATATCTGGGGGAAAATAAAATTAATATTCAAGAAGACTAAGATTTGGTCCTCTACCCTCTAATACATACACTCTAACTGTCTGAGTGTGAACACATCATAAAAGTTCTTATAGTATGTCCTGCAGGTGAAGAATCTTAACTCCTAAGTCATATGTTGATTGCAATTATATTGTTAAGTTGTTTTCCAACAGTGGGAGTCCAGTACACTGACAAAATCAGAGATTTTTACATATTGTGAAACCAGTAATGCATTGTGGCAATATCTAGCTCACTAAAATTAGAATATTACCCTATTATACTTCCTTCACACATTTATTTTTAGCCTTCATACCTAATATACTTATTCACCTATAACTTTATGCAGATCAATAATAAAACCAAGAAATTCATAAATATGATAAATGTTTTTATTCATCATATATCATGTACTATGTGCATAATTGATTACACTGTTAAATTCTCTTAAAATACATCCTTTTCTTAAAACCAAAGGTCAAATGATGAAAGTCATGAATGCAGGCTTCAACTTGATGTGCAATTATTTTTCAAGTAGTTTATTGAAATCCAGTTACAATGTTTTTACTTTATTGATAAGAACATATAGAACATTTTCTACCTAAATGCATGATTTATTTCATTTAATTTTTTTTAAATTTTCAGATGGAATGAATCACCAGTAATGATTCCAATCTGCTGGTTTTCACAAGTATCTATTTTTAACAGAAATACTCTCTTGATGATGTTAAATGCCTGAAAATCACAGAGGATCTCACCTCAGTGGTAGAAAAAAATACAAAGACTTTCAATGTCTAAAGAGAAATAAAAATGTGTTTAGTAAATGCAGCACAAGTTGAGGCAAAGGGAAGATTTTCTAAAGGTCTACTATCTTACAACCCATTCCTTCTTCAATATTATCTTTTTCACCACTATTACCATGATCATTGTTCTCTCCCTCAACTGAATTACCCTGTTGTTGTAATTCAGTTATTTCAGTCATGTTTAACTTTTCATGACCCTATTTGGTGTTTTCTTGGCAAACATACTAGAGTGATTTGCTATTTCCTTCTCTGACTTATTTTATAGATAAGGAAAGAGGCAAACAGAGTTAAGTGACTTGTCCAGAGTCACAGAGCTAATAAGTGTCTGAGGACTGATTTAAATTCAGAACTTCCTGTAGCTTGGCCTGGCTCTCCATCTACTACACCACTTTGCTGCCCACTACAGTTTGCCATCATGTAAGAATTACCAAATATACCTATGGGAAGGGATATGATAAGAAGACACATTTCATCAGGAAATCCAACTATACCATATTGCTTTCTGATATTTGTGTAATGAGATCAAATAAAATTAAAGGACCAGATTATGTGGGTCAATTTATTGGGGCCACCTTGAGGGATAACCCTCTAAGAAAATGAGGTTCACCCTAGGTGATATGGAAGAGTTTAAATTCCTGCACTATGTTTTTTATTCTGACTATTAAAATGTGTTAATAAAGAGAAGAAAGGAATTAAATTTAATTAGATAGCTCTAACAAGACACTATTTTTGATCATCTTTCATTCATTTTACAGAGAGGACCAATAACATCACAAATTAATGTTTTTACTTGTGTGAGAATTGGACTTACGTGAAACAGAGTTGCTCAAAGTCATAAGCCTAATTTTCACTTCTATGATCATTGCATTCTAGTGGCAAGACAAAAGTCAAGATGACAGATGAAGACTCAGAATGTAGTGGATGAATTAGCATCTTCATTGTCTAACTAAACTCTAAGCATTCCATAGCATCTGCTAAAGTCATTTTCTTGGACATTAGAACAAATTGTTCTCATATACTTTTTCTCCTGTCTTCACATGCTTTGGGTAGACATACTCCTAACCTCCTTATGGGTTTGAGACTCATTGGTTACCTTTAATTGGGATTAGCCTATCTACTGAGATGGTTTTCCCAAGGTGTGGCCTCTGCTTATGCAGCAGCTTCTTGGAACCACTAATGAGAGTTGGTAGAATGATGAATACCAAAGTGTGTCCAATCAGGGAGACCCAGAAAAAGTGGTATCACTGGGGATATAAGTTATAGATCAAGGAAGCTTATGGGTCTGTTCTGCCAAGTAGCACAAATAAACAGAGGTATGAACTAAGAATCCAGATCAGCAAGGGAAAAAATGTGTGACTAGCAAGATAGCTATGTGCTTTCACTTTCTCTGACCTACTTTTTACTGTTTTAAAAAATACTTATAAATTTATATACAATCTCCAGAGAATTTAATCTTAACAGGCACAAATTGAAGGTCACTAGGGTCAGAGACACTTGTCTTAATGAGAAGGATCATATTCCCTATGTTCAGAACAGAATTTTATATCATCATCAAATGTAGAAATTGACATTGTAGCATTCTCCAACTCCTGCTGCTCTTGCAACAGTTCCAGAAAAAAATATTTTAAGGATATGCCTCTCATGTGTGCTGAAATACCCTACCATTGACTATATGGAGTAGAAGGCATTACAAATTGTTCCACTGATCTTGACCCCAGCCTGGGGAACCTTTGTTGTCTAGTCTTGTGTTCTCCAGACCCTAGAATATTTGGGTAGACCCACGAACCCAGAAAGGAGCATAAATGAAGATCTCTGACTCATCTTCATGGCTTGTTCCCATGCCAGCCATACAGCCTGGATCTCAATCAATTGGTGGGATTTTCTGGCCCCCCTACTCTTTGTAGTATCTCTTATTACCAAATTGTTGGCTGTTAAAGTAAATGGATCTGCATAAAGGAGTTTCCTAGCTTCCTTCATCTCCTTGAGTAGAGAAGAACGTTTTTTCTTCCCTTGGGATTCAGGATTTTATGATGTTAATTAAATAAATATATTAATAAATTAAATAATTAAATGATAAATAAATATTAATAAATTAAATAAATTAAATAAATAAAGGTGATTCAGGCAACTCTAAGGGTTTCCATTTGGCACTACCTAGAACAGTAATGGCAAACTTTTTAGAGGGGTGGGTGATGTGAGAAATATCCTCAGGTGCCTGTGGATAGAGGCAGGGGAGAAGCCCAGCTCTACATCCCTCTGGCTTTCTAGTAACAAACTCTGGTGAGCTCTGTGCTGAGGCAATGGCACACAAGCCAACAGAGAGGGCTCTGAATGCCCCCTCTGGTACACGTGCCATAGGGTTGGCATCATGGACCTGGAGTAACATATCTAGAAGTTGATGAAAGAGTGTATCCAAAAATTGAGCCCATAGTACCCCTTACCACTATATAATGTCCTCTGGAGGCTCCTCTAAATTATCCAAATGGAGTAGGGGCTTTGGAGGATACTTCAGGCTTGGATGAGACTAAAATGGATGAAAGATGATAAAAATGCTTAATTTCCTGGTAGTTTTACAAGTATGCCTTTGGAATGGCCAAATATTGTTTTCTTATCATCCTCATGTTTCAGGAGACATGTTCAGTACTCCCTCCTACAGATATTGCCATCACAATATGTTCACCTAGCATAGTGGCAGTGAGTTCTGGGACTGTTTCTCCTATTCCCAGAGTGACTATGTATAATAACAGCTGTATATTCGAGGTCAATATTGTCCCAAAAGCCTGTTCTTGTTTTATCTACTGAGCAGCCACGGTGAGGGAGGTGGATAGGTAAAGTATGAGGCAATTAGAGCGGGTCTCTACCCAGAACTTGGGATGTAATGGCCCCAGAGACATGTTAGACATAGGAGGTGGCAGACCTTGGGGGGAAGGAGTATAAACAAATCCATTCTATCAAATCTATTTCCTTTGAGAACTTCACTTCCCCAACCTTTGCAGATGGCCATCTATCGATAAAGGATTTCAGTTTTACAAAGCCAAATACAAAAAACTACCCATCCCAGACACCCAAAAAGGGACAAAGGAAAGGCTCTAATGCAGTGATGGGCAAACTACAGCCCATGGGTCAGATGGGTGGCGGCCTGAAATTTTCTATTCAGTGTCTCAACATTATTCCTAATCTGACAAATACAATGAGTAGGACAGAATACAATGAAACTTTGAAAGAGTTGCCTTAGAAAAAGACTTACAGATGAGCATTTCCTTTCTTTGGCCCCCTCTTTAAAAAGTTTGCCTATCACTGGTCCAATAAATTTGGTTGTGTTTATAAAAGGAGGCCTTCAGAGAATCTCCCCCACTCCCACCAGACAGTAAGCTATAGAACCTCTCAGCACAGACTTCATCAAAGCACACTCTCCAGAGCCACTGTTGCAGGGACTCCTCTGGTTTCTGTTTGAACTTCTCATAACTATCATTTCTCTTTGTTGAAGAGGATCTACACATACTTTGTGACTCTGGGAAAGGAGTATTTGGCTTTCTTTTGGGAGCAGTAGTAGAATAAGCCTGGAGATTTGTAACTATAGTGGGAATCCTCCCATCTTCTTTAAGTCTGTTCCCCATCTCCAGTCTTATCTTCAAGGCACCTCTCAAAAAGAACAAGAACCTCAGGCATAAGGTGGATACCTTTCTGGGGTTTCTTATTCCCCACCTGTGTCAGGAGGGATCTCTTCACCATCTGCTCCACTAGCTGCTACTCAGCTCTCTATATATGGTCCCTGAAAGCCCAGAGATTGGAATGTAGCTGCTAAATGAATCAGTCCAGTTTATTGTCTCAGAGGATATTGACTTGTGTGGTGTCCAGTACCCACCAACTCTGGTAGCCCTTGGTACAATCTTTTATTGGGAATATTTGAATGACATATTACTCAGACTTGCCTCAACTCCTTTCTTCCTCTCATCCATCTATTCATTCCTGTCTTAAAAGGTGAAGTGATATTTCTACCACAAAAGTCTGGCCATTTCTCTTTGCTCCTCACTGCTCATTCAAATTCAGTGGATTGGGGTCAGCTTGGTGGCACAGAAGATAAGGCATCAATCCTGGACTCAGATACTTCCTAGCTGTGTGACACTGGACAACTCACTTATCTCCAGTTGATTTAGTAATCAATTCTAGGACAGAAGGTAAGGGTTTTAAAAGAAAAATCTTTGAGGCTTCCTATTACTTCCAGTGTCAAATAAAACATATGCTGTGTGATATTGAAATCTCTTCTGAAACTGGTCCTTTCTATTCTAATATTCTTAAGCTTACTCCCTCTGAACAGGCTGCATCTCAGATATACTCGTTTGTAGACCTATATTCCTTGAATGAAATATTCCATGTCTTGGCTCTTTGCTTTTGGACTTGCTATCCCTCACACCTATAATGGTTTCCCTTTTCATCTTGCCTTCTTGATTTTCCTTTTTTCTTTTTTCTAGTCTTAGCTCAATTTCATCTTTTTAAGTGAAGCTTTCTCAGCCCTTCTCATCTCTATAGATTTCCCATCAGAGATTACCTTTGATATATATGAATTTTAAATATGTATAGTTATTTACCTGCTAATTCTCCCTTTAGAATGTAAGCTCATTGAAGGCAGGAACTAGTTTTATCTTTTTTTTTTTGTTTGTTTGTAAGCCTAATCCTTTGTACATAGTTCCTGACAAAGGATAAGCACTTAATAAATGATTATTCATTGATTAGCAGTTCTAACTCTACAGTACCTCTTATGTCTATATTTGTCTCTATTCCCACAACAATTATACTATGTCACAGGTCCATCACTTCTTACTGGAAATTTTATGTTAGCTTTATAATGGATTTCCCTGGTGCAAGTATTTCTTTTCTCTTAAAGATTGTCCATTTAGCTATCAAATTAATTTGATATCATTTCCCATGTTATTCTCCAGCTCAGTGGCTCTTCATTGTCAATAGGTTAAATTAAAAAAATACTCTTTAGCCTACCTGTAACTTACCTTTTAGTCTTTTATTGCATATTGCTACTCATCTTTTATCACAGTAACCAGGACTAACTAGAAGATTAGTCATTCCTTGAACTCAATAGTCAATTTACTATCTCCATGCATTTACACAAAATGATTTCCATGCTTGATTTTAGTCCATTATGATCAATGATTCTCAGAATCATTGAAATCCTTTGAGGTTTACTCAGTTGTTATCTGTTTTGGTAAATCTTCCCTGATCCTCTCCAGTTAGGTGTTAATTCTCTTTCTCAATTCAATTTTCATCATATTATATGCTATATTTCCTAGTGAACTGAAAGACCTTGACCTTGGAGAGCAAAAGTTATTTAGATTTTGTATTCATAATCTGAATCACAAAGATAGAGGAAATATATTCCATTTAATCGAATTTGATTTCAATTCCAGAGCTATTTAAAGTTCACCATAATGCCTCTGTGTTTTTTTTTTAACATTTATTAATATTCATTTTTAACATGGTTACATGATTCATGCTCCCCTTTCCCCTTCAACCCCCCCCCGCACCCCCCCACCCTTGGCCGATGCGCGTTTCCACTAGTTTTGTCATGTGTCCTTGAACAAGACCAATTTCCAAATTGTTGGTAGTTGCATTGGTGTGGTAGTTTCGAGTCTACACCCTCAGTCATGTCCACCCTGACCCTTGCGTTCAAGCAGTTGTTTTTCTTATATGTTTCCTCTTCTGCAGTCCTTCCTCTGAATGTGGGTAGCGTCTTTACCATAAATCCCTCAGAATTGTCCTGGGTCATTGTATTGCTGCTGGTACAGAGGTCCATTACATTCAATTTTACCACAGTATATCAATCTCTGTGTATAGAGTTCTTCTGGCTCTGCTCCTTTCGCTCTGCATCAGTTCCCGGAGGTCTCTCCAGTCCGCCTGGAACTTCTCCAGTTTATTATTCCTTTTAGCACAATAGTATTCCATCACCCGCATATACCACAGTTTGTTCAGCCATTCCCCAATTGAAGGGCATTCCCTCCTTTTCCAATTTGTTGCCACCACAAAAAGCGCAGCTATGAATATTTTCGTACAAGTCTGTTTATCTATGATCTCTTTGGGGTACAAACCCAACAATGGTATAGCTGGATCAAAGGGCAGGCATTCTTTTATAGCCCTTTGAGCGTGATTCCAAATTGCCAGCCAGAATGGCTGGATCAGTTCACAACTCCACCAGCAATGCATCAATGTCCCAATTTTGCCACATCCCCTCCAACATTCATTAGTCTCCCCTTCTTTCATTTTAGCCAATCTGCTAGGTGTGAGGTGATACCTGTGTAAATAGAATTAGCCAGATCCCATTTAATAGTCAAAAATCTACTCGACCTAGGCGTGCTAATGATGTCACTCCCACCTCCCTTAGTGGGGAGGGGAGACGAGTTACCCACACGTGACAATAAGTAACAAATCAAGAATAAGGGACTGCCCTTTGGGCAGTCCAAATCAATGTAGAAACTGCCATTTGTCCATTT
>NC_058131.1:101927125-102098196 GCF_016433145.1 Gracilinanus agilis
AAAACTCCAGTCTCGGACAAGGAATATTAAGGACTGAAATAAGACCAAAAAAGGAACATGATTAACTTAATTAAGGAACTTTATAGTTTTTCTCCTTTTCATTTATATTATCTCCAAAAGGTAAATCAGTAGCATTGTCTTTGAGTGTGTATATATATATATATATATATATATATATATATATATATATATATATATATATATACTTAAACAGAGAAACATATTCTCCTTGGACATGTGAAAAACATCAGACCAAGATATTTCATTGAGAAGAAAATTATTTTTAACATAAGATTATCTTTATTTTATAGATGTTGATTTTGTCATTTTTAATGAATATTTTCTCAAAAGAATACAGACACCATAGAAGCATTGTGCATGGGGAGTGTCACAAATTTGCAGATTAACAGAAATCTAAGTGATATTTGTTTTTAATAGCTTTTTGCTACTTCCCAGGAATCTTGGCATTTTCCTCTAGCATGATGTTAAAAATTAATTTTGCAAAAGAAATTGAATAAGCCATCAATGTACTCCCTAAGAAAAAATCTGCAGGGCCAGATGGATTCACAAGTGAATTCTATCAAACATTTAAAGAAAAATTAATCTCCAAATAACATAAAATATTTGGGGAAATAGGCAAAAAAGGAGTCCTACCAAATTATCGTAATGAAACTAATATGATACTATTACCTCAGCTGGGAAGAACAATAACAGAGAAAGAAAATTAGGGCAAATTTAATTACTGAATATAGATGCAAAAAATTTAAATAAGATATTATCGTGAAGAATACAGCAACGTATCACAAGGATCATTCACTATGACTTGGTAGAATTCATACCAGAAATGCAGGATCAGTTTAATATTAGGAAACCTATCAACATAATAGACCATGTCAATAACCAAACTGACAGAAATCACATAATTATCTCAACAAATCCAGAAAAAGCTTTTGACAAAATACATCTGTTTCTATTACAAATAATAGATAGCAAAGGAATAAATGAGTTTTTCCTTAAAATGATAGGTGGTATATACCTAAAATCTTAAGCAAGTATCATCTACAGTGGGCATAAGCTAGAAACATTCCCATTAAGATCAGGAGTGAAGCAGGGATGCCCATTATCACCTCTATTATTTAATATTGTAATAGAAATGCTAGTTTAGCAATAAGGAAAGAAAAAGAAATTGAAGGAACTAAAGTGGGCAATGAGGAAACTAAATTTTTATTCTTCACAGATGATATGGTATAACTGGAGAATCCGAGAGAATCAACTAAAAATAGTTTAAATAACTAATAAATTTAGTAAAGTTGCAGGATACAGAATGAATCTACATAAATCATCAGTATTTCTATGTGTTAACAATAAAGGCCAGCAGCAAGAGTTAGAAAGAGAAATTCCACTTAAAAATCACTCTAAACAATATAAAATACTTGGGAATCTACTTGCCAAGGCAAATTAGGAACCCAATTACAAAATACTTTTCACAGAAATAAAGTCAGATCTAATGAATTAGAAAAATATCAATTGCTCATGGGTAACCCAAGCTTCTGTTTAAATTGATTTATTTATTCCGTGCCTTACCAAACTACCAAAAAATATTTTATGGAACTAGAAAAAAAATAACAAAATTCATCTAGAAGAACAAAAGAACAAGAATATCAAAGAACTAATGAAGAAAATGTGAAGGAAGAAAGCCTAGCAGTACCAGATCTCAAACTGTATTCTAAAGCAGCAATTTTCAAAACAATCAGGCGCAGGCTAAGGAATAGAATGTGGATCAATGGAGCAGATTTGATACACATTATCCAGGGGTAAATGACCTTAGCAATATAGTGTTTGATAAACCCAAAGATCCCAGTTTTTGGAATAAGAACTCACTCTAACAAAAACTGCTAGGAAAATTGGAAAACAGTATGGCAGAAGTTAGGTATAGACCAATATCTCACAAAATATGCTAAAATAAACTCAAAATAGATATATGATTTAGATATAAAGAGTGATACCATACCTAAATTAGGGGAACACAATATAGATTATCTACCAGATTTTTGGAGAAGGAATTTATGATAAAAGAAGAGGTAGAAAGTATTATGAGATGTAAAATGATCAATTTTGATTATATTAAATTATAAAGCTTTTATACAAACAAAACTAAGCTAACGAAAATTAGAATGGAAACAATAAACTGGAACAAAACATAATAAATGTCTCTGATAAAGTTCTAATTTCTCAAATTTACAAAGAACTAAGTCAAATTTATAAGAAACCAAGTCATTCCCTAATTAACAAATGGTCAAAGGATATGTAAAAGTCATTTTCAAATGAAGAAATCAAAGTCATCAATAATCATATGAAAAATATTCTAAATCTCTTTTGATTAGAGAAATACAAATTAAAACAATGCTGAAGAAACAATGCTAAAAAAACAACAACCCCAAAACTGTTGGAGTTGTCTTTCACATCAGTGTATCTTTGGTTTTATTTTGAGGTTTTGATTTTGTATGGGGGTACTCTTATAAGAATGCCCAATATGGACGTGTATTTTGCAGGACAATAAAATTTAAAAAATTACTTTATGAAGTACAGGATTTCTCAAAAATTCTAATTTCACTTTGAAGAGTTAAAGAACCTATCTCTAGAGTTTCTGTACTGCAGATTTTAAGAATATTTGTGAATAATATCTCAGCAAAGAATTCCTGTGTAGGAAGTTCCAGACATGTGTAAGTATAAAGAAATACTTCAGAAACACCGAAGAAAAACAACTACTTGAACACATGGGCTGATGGGGATATTATTGGGGATATAGATGCTAAATGATAACTCTA
The DNA here is from genome assembly GCF_016433145.1 of Gracilinanus agilis. Lineage (NCBI taxonomy): Eukaryota > Metazoa > Chordata > Mammalia > Didelphimorphia > Didelphidae > Gracilinanus > Gracilinanus agilis. The sequence goes on from NC_058131.1 coordinate 101,929,954, forward strand.
GTCCAACTATCAATAATATGGAATCAATGATACATGTAAAACACAGTGGAATTGTGCATCAGCTATGGGGGCTGGGGGGTTTGGGGAAGAGGGAAAGAACATGAAACATGTAACTATGGGAAAATATTCAAAATAAAAAGAAAAAAAAAGAAATACTTCACAAATGTGTTTGAGATAAAATGAAGTTGTTTAACAGGTTATTTCATGAAATGAAATCCAAAATGGTAAAAGTTCTTGTTCTATAGACCAATGTCTAAGAAAATTTTAAATTAAAATAATTAGAAAAAATGAAGATTCAATAGACTTAATTATGGTTGATAACAAAAGTAGAGAAAGCAAGAAACTCTGTACTGCAATGTGGTAGCAGAGACCTGAGCCCACATGAGAGGAGACAAGGGAAGAGCTGAACTGCAGAAAATTCCTCAAACCCATGTGACAGCAGAGGTCTCAAGAAAGTGGAATCCAGAGGAGGGGACCTGCTCAGCCCAAGCTATTAGGCAAGAGCAGAGGATCAGCAAAGTGAGGACCAGCCCAACCCATTAAATAACAGGGGAATGATTAACAGGGGTGATGAATAGAGCTGTATAGCTAAACAAAGCAACTGCAAACTTTCCCAAAGTTAACCAGCAGGACCACCTCTTTGAATACACAAACCAAGAAAAACAAAAGCAGCTGAACCTACCCAAATTACCAAAGAAGAGTACTCTGTGAGCTTGAAGGAGTTTGCCCTCTATGCCAGAAAAAGAGGTATATCTCTACATACAGAGAAGATAAGGGTGGGGGGGGGACCTAGAAAGATGAGTGAAAGCCAAGAAACAAAATGAAACAAACACAAAATAAACTGACCTTGGAAAGTTGTTTTAGTGATAGATGACCAAAATACATACTCAGAAAAGTGAAACAATGACAAAAGGAAAATAAGTGAAGTCTCAAAGGAAAGTGGCCCTAAAAGAACCACTTCAAGGACATGAAAACAAGTTAAACAACCAAATAAGAGAATTAATAGCAAAACACTACAGCTCAGAAATATTTAAAGAAGAAATCAACTGACTAAAGACTAAAATAAACCAAAAGGAAAGGGAGGCAAACCCAGCCTCAGCCACTTCCCAGCTGTGTGACCCTGGGCAAGTCACTTGACCCCCATTGCCCACCCTTACCACTCTTCCACCTATGAGACAATACACGGAAGTTAAGGGTTTAAAAAAAAAAAAGGAAAGGGAGGCACAAAAATTAGAATTAGACAAAAAGAAGCCAATGAAACCATAATAAATCAGGAAAACAATAAGACCAAATTAAAAACAAAGATGAAAATCTAAAATTCCTCCCTGAAAAAAATGACTAATCTGGAGATAGATCAAAGGAAGATAAGCTAAGAATCATTATATCTGAATACCAGGAAGCCACAATCAAAAATAGAGCCTGGAAATCACATTACAAGAAATCATTAGGGATAACTGCCCTGATATCCTGTGATATTAGTGAAAAATAGATATGGAGAAAATCTATTGATTAACTGCTAAAAGATGACCCAAAATAAAATACCCCAAGACAATTATGGAGAAATTCCCAAGCTCTAAGGCCAAGGAAAAAGCATTATAACAACTATAAGGAAGCATTTTTAATACTATGGAGCCATAGTCATTATTATACAGTTCCTAGCAGCTTCTACATGAAAAGAACAAAAGTCCTGGAATATGATATTCTGAAAGACAAAGGACCATGGACTAAAACTCAAAATTACATTCTCAGAAAACTGTATAATTTTCCCAGGGGGGAAAAGTGACTTTCAATGAAATAGAGGAATTTCAGACTTTCGCGACCAAAAAAACAGATGAAAAAGAAAGAAAGAAATAATTAATGAGAAAATTCAACTCTCAAAAGAAATATAGAAAGGTAAAGTGAAAACAATTACTTTGATGAGGTAGAATTATATATATTCATATCTGGGAAGGTCATAATTGAAAATTAGATATTTATGATACCTGAAAAAGGTAAGGTACTTAAAATAAGTGAAACACCTAAAGTACCTAAGATACTTTAAAAATATATTATGATCAGAGCATTGAAAAAGAGAATACATAGAAAGAAGGTAGGAAGCTAAATAAGATGGTCCAATATTAAAAAAAAAAAAGAGGGATGGGAAAGTACGCATGGGGACAAAAGAAAATGAGAGTTAGAATGAGATAAACTACTTCTCATTAAGAGGAATACAAGAGGCAAATACAGTGGATGAAAAGGGGAAGTTGCCTATGTTTTAACCTCACTCTCATCAGAGCTAGCTCAAATTAGAAATAATACTCATACTGCACCAGCTATAGAAACCTACCTTACCCAGTAGGGAAAAGGAGAGTAGGGAAAAATAAGGGAGGGGGGTTTGGATAGATTAGGAAGGAGAACTAAGGGGAGAAAGAGAGAAGAATATACAGAAAGAAAATAAAGTGGAGAGAAACAGAATTAATAATCATAACTTTGAATGTGAATGGGATAATTTCACCCATAAAACAGAAAAGGGTAGCAAAGTAGATTACATTCAACAAAGGGTAGTAGAGTGAAAGAATAAAATTTAATTGGAAACATCCTAAAGAATGAATGAGTCAAAGAAGAAATCATAGAAACAATCAATAATTTAATTAAAGAAAATGACAATGAGGAGGTTATATATATCAAAATTTAAAGAGTACAGACAAAGCTGTCATTACATTGTTAAATGCTTACATTATTAAAACAATCTGGTTCTCAAAAAGTAGATATAAAATTGGATCAATGGAGTAGAATAGGCAATCAACATATGGCAATCAATATCCATAACCATTTAATGTTTGATAAACTCAAAGATCCAAGATTCTGGGGAAAGAACTCACTACTTGACAAAAATAACTTGGAAAACTAAAAAAACGGTATTACAGAGAATAAGCATGGATCAACATCTCAATACAGCAATATAAACTCAATACAGCAAGATAAACTCAAAATAGATACTTTATTTAAAAATAAAAGGAGACACTAAAAAAATAGGCAAACATGGAAAAGTTTATCTATCAGACTTATGGAAAAATTAGGCTTTTTTTGTTTGTTTGTATTTTTCCCCTCAGTTTCAGCAACACTGGGTGGTTTATAATTCATTCAGTTTTTGTAGCCCACTACCCTTGGATGGTCTTTCCACGAAATAGTATAATGCACTTGAACCACACAGCAAACACCACCTCAAATAGTAATTTTTTGGAATTGAATCTCCTACCACAATACAGCACAGGTCTGGGAGGAATCACTACAGCAGGTATCTCAGCATCTACAGGAAATAATTTAGACTCTCTTCAAGAGTACAATCCTCCAAGCTGGCTAAAATCCCTTCAAGCCCTCCCAGAGATGGACAGCCTCAGTGTGGCTCCATTGCAGACCCAGCACAGTAACCCTTTCAGCACAAAGATCCATATAAGACATAGAGAACATTATGAACAATAAAATCAATAATTTCAATTACATTAAATTAAAACAAAATCCATACAAATAAAACCAATGCAGCCAAGATTAGAAGAGAAAACAGATTTTGGGAGGTAGTCTTATAACAAGAATCTCTGACAAAAAGACTGATCTCTCAAATGTATAGAGAAGTGAATCAAATTTATAAGAATACAAAGCATTTCCCAATTATTAAATGGTCAAAAGATATGAACAGTCAGTTCTTAGAGGTAGAAGTTAAAGCTATCAGTAGTCATATAAAATTTGCTCCAGATAACTATTGATTAAAGTACTGCAAATTAAAACAACCCTGAGATATTACCCTCACACCTATCAGATGGATTAACATGACCAAAAAGGAAAATGATAACTGTTGGAGGGGATGTGGAAAATTGAGTCACTAATACACTGTTGGTTGAACTGTAAACTTAACCATTCTAGAGAGCAATAACCAGGCTCCAAGAGCCACAAGATTATGCAAACCCTTTGACCCACCAACACCATCACTGGCTCTGCATCCCAAAGAGACCATAAATAAAGGAATCATAGTAAAATATTTTGAGCAGCTCTTTTTGTAGTTGTAAAGAAATGGAAACTGAGAGGTTGTCCATCACTTGTGGATTTGATAACAAGTTATGGTATATGGTTGTAATGGAATATTATTGTATCATAAGGAATAATGAACAGGATGAGTTTAGAAAAAACCTGGAGAGAGTTATGTGAACCAATGCAAAGTAAATTGAACAGAACTATAATAATAACAGAAATAATTATATGATGATCATTTCTGAAGGACTAAGCCATTAACAGCAAAGAAAGTCTTTAACCACAAGGGACGCATGATGAAAATGCTATCCACAGGCAAATACAGAAATATTGGAATCTGACAGCAAATAAAAGCATGATACCATTCACTATACTTCTGTCATGAATTTTCTATTGTATATGTGATGCGTGACTTCTATTATGACATGAGCAATATGAAAATATGTATTGCATGAAAGTATGGTTATAAATTATATCAGTTTATCCGTTAGCTTGGGGAGTATTATTCTGGTTTTAACTGTGATATTTGGCAAGCTTAAGATATGCCAATGTACAGTAACTTGCTGGACTCACTCCTCCCCCACTGACAGCCTTGAGTGTGAAGGGAGGAGCACAAGCTGGCTGAGTACTCCTTATACTCTCACCCCTCCCACCAAACAGTTAGAAATCAGTTGGAAATGGTGGTTACTCTGATATCTTCTGGCAAGGCTACGCTAAGCTGATCTCCTTAAGATGTAACTTTCTCAACTTATTTCCCCAGAGGTTTGACTAGGGGAAGATAGGAGAAGCTTGATGTCATGTAATTATCAGGGACAGAAGGAGGATCTGACTTGTATGGGTCATGTAGCTGAAGGAAACTTAGCTGAAGATGGATGTGAGTATACCCCAAAATAATGGATAGACTCTGCTCCCCCAAAATGAAGGTTTACTGATAAATGAGGAAGGGAAAAAAGGGAAGTTTTGTCAAGGATTAGGATAAGATCTGGGAAGCCCTGAACTGTTAGGTAGAAACAGGCCCTCCTACCAGGAGGGAGAGGCAGTCATTATAACTAGCTTGCCCTCAAAGCCTATAATTAATCACTTCTAATATCTAAATAGCTAAATAAAAATTGTGCTGTTGCTGGAAAGGTCTATTTTAGCTAATCAGGCTAGCTGCTGGGAAGAACCAAAATGGCTTTTGCCACACAGCCTTCAAAGCAATCAAGAACTTAAATCAGCAAGCAAAGTGATCTGCTCACCTCAACCCCCAGGAACCAACTGGCCCTAACTGCCCCAAACTGCCCCTCACCCAGAGTTCTCTGTGGGGTGGGGGCTGGAATTCGGGGTTGAGTCTTGACCCTGTATCTTGCAGGAATTCCATCCTGCCATCTCTATGTTACAGGAGAGAGGGAGATGGTAGGGAGCTAAAATGTCAAAAAATACTTATCAAAAACTATTTCTACATGTAACTAATACTATAAGAAAATTAAAAAAGACATAGATAGAGATACTCCATTTAAAGTAACTGAAGAAGAAACTAAATCTATCAAAAATCATATTTAATGATCCGTGTGACTTATGGAATACTATCCACCTATGGAAAAAGAATTGTTGGAGTCAGAATGCAGATAAAAACATAAGATTTTTCATTTAATTTGAATTTTTATTTAGTGTTTTGGTCTTATATGATTATCCTCTTACAAACATGAACAATATGGAAATATGTTTTGAATGATAATACAGGTATAACCCAGAAAAATATAAATTAACCACAGAGAGAATAAAATTCCTGAGAATTTTCTGGCCAAAACAAAACCAGGAACTATATGAACACAATTATAAAACTTTTTTAATCACAAATAATAAAATCTTAATTATCATTGAAAGATTAATTTTTCATAAATGGGGAGAGCCAATATAATTAAAATGACAATCCTACTTAAAATAATCTACTTATTCCAGGCCATCTCAATAAAATTACCAAAAATTATCTTATTCATCTAGGAAAAATAATAAAGTTTATTTGGAAAAACACAACATCAAGAATATTTAATGAACTAATGGGAAAAAATGTAAAGAATCTAAAAATGCCAAATTTTAAAATATCTTATAAAGCAGTGATTATCAAAACTATCTGCTACTATCTCAGAAATAAGAAAAAATGGACCAGTGGAACAAAACAGACAACAAACAGTAGTAAAAGATTATATTAATCTTGTACTTGACAAAAGTCTAGAACCAGGTTATTGGGATAAGAAATCTCTTTGTGATTAAAAAAATTGAGATTATTAAAAGGTAATCTGGCAGAAATTAGGCATAGACTTATGCATGCCAAAAAGGCACACGGAGACCTTTCCGTGGGCATGTTCCCATCACCCACAAGGGTTCTTTACTAGAAAGACAGAGGTACTAAGTGGAACTGCTCTCTTCCCCCTCTCCACCTGCCTAAGGACATTGTTTCACTTGATTCACCCCTCTGCCCAATAGCCCAGTGGGAGTGGTTCTTCCTTCCTCCTCTCTCTGGTATAAGGTGGGTGTGTCACAGGCAGCAGAGCTGGAGGAGAGTACAGAGCATAAATTCAGACTACTCCCCTGCCTAACTCTTACCCTAAATTCATTTCTAACCCTAAATTTTTTCTAACGTCAAACCTAAATTTGTTTCTTATCCTAAATTCTTTTCTAATCCTAACCCTGAAGACATTTTTTTCATTTGGTCCACCCCTCTGGGCATCAGCCCAATAGTAAGGTACTGGGGATGGAGGTGGGTGGGATGCATGGGGGCATAGCACTCAGTAGGTGAGAGGGAGGGCATAGCATGTGGTCTCTAATTGAGGGGGTATGTGGTCTCTAAAAGCATCATCACTGGTATAGATCAATATCTTACCCCATTCCCTAAGATAAGATCAAAATTGATACATGATCTAAACTTAAAAGGAGATATAAAATAATTAGAAGAACAGGGGACATATTACCTATCAGATTTATGAATAGGAAGGAATTTATTGTAAAGGAGATGGAGAGTATTGTGAGATGCAAAATGGATATTTTTGACTAAATTTAATTGAAAAAAAAGTTTTTGGTACAAATACAATAAATGTTGCCAAGATTAGAAGGAAATATGAAAATTGAGAGAAACATAAACAGACTTTCAGATAGAAGTTTCATATTTAAAATATATAGAAAACTTTGTCAAATTTATGGGAATAAGAGCCACCCCCAGTTGATAAATATGCAAAAGATATGAACAGCAAGTGTTGGGATGAAAATATTAAAACCATATATAGGTATATTAAAATGCTCTAAATCACTACAATTAGGGATATGCAAGCAGAAACAATTCAATGGTATCTTCTCACAACCATCAGATTGGGTAAAATGATAAAAGGGAAAAATGTCAAATGTTGTTGAGGATGTGGAAAAATGGAAATGCTAATATACGATTTTATTTTTAGAAAATTTTTCCATAGTTACATAATTCATGTTTTTACTTTACCCAACACCCCCTCAATCCCCTCCCCCCCAAAGCTAACTCGCATTTCCACTGGTTTTAACATGTGTGGTCAGTCAAGAATTATTTACATATTATTGATAGTTACATTGGTGTGGCTTTTTCAGGTCTACATCCCAAATCATGTTCACCTTAACCCATGTGTTGAAGCAGTTGCTTTTCTTTTGTGTTTCCACTCCTGTAGTTCTTCCTCTGAAAGTGGGTAGTGTTCTTTTCCATAAATCCCTCAGAATTGTCTTGAGTCATTGCATTGCTGCTAGTACAGACATCCATTACATTCAATTTTAACACAGTGTATCAGTCTCTGTGTACAATGTTCTTCTGCTCTGCTCCTTTCACTCTGCATCAATTCCTGGAGGTCTTTCCAGTTCACATGGAATTCCTCCAGTTTATTATTCCTTTGTGCACAATAATATTTCATCACCAACATATACCACAATTTGTTCAGCCATTTCCCAACTGAAGGACATACCCTCATTTTCCAGTTTTTGCCACCACAAAAAGCACAGCTATAAATATTTTTGTGCAGTCTGTTTATCTATGATCTCTTTGGGGTACAGTACCAGCAATGGTATGGCTGGATTAAAGGGTAGGCATTCTTTTATCACTCTTTGGGCATAGTTCCAAATTGCCATCCAGAATGGTTGGATCAGTTCACAACTCCACCAGGAGTGCATTACTGTCCCAATTTTGCCACATCCCCTCCAACATTCATTACTCACCCCTGCTATCATTTTAGCCAATCTCCTAGGTGTGAGGTGATACATCAGAATTGTTTTCATTTGCATTTCTCTAATTATTAGAGATTTAGAACACTTTCTCATGTGCTTATTGATACTTATGATTTCTTTATCTGAAAATTGCCTAGTCATGTCCCTTGCCCATTTATCAATTGGGGAATGGCTTGATTTTTTTTATGCAATTGATTTAGCTCCTTGTATATTTGAATAATTAGACCTCTGTCAGAATTTTTTTTATAAAGGTTTTTTCCCACTTTGTTGTTTCCCTTCTGATTTTGTTGCATTGTCTTTGTTTGTACAAAAACTTTTTAATTTAACATAATCATAATTACTTTTTGCAGGTGATATGATGGTCTACTTAAAAAATCCTGGAGAATCAACTAAAGAAGAAATAATCAACAACTTTAGCAATGTTGCAGGATACGAAATAAAGGCACATCAATCATCAGCGTTTCTATATACTTTTAACACATCACAGCAGCAGGAGGTAGAAAGAGAAATACCATTTAAAATCACCCTAGACAATATAAAATACTTAGGAATCTATCTACCAAAACAAACACAGGAATTATATGAACATAACTACAAAACACTTTTGAAACAATTAAAACTAGCTTTAAACAATTGGGGAAACATTGAGTGCTCATGGGTAGGACGAGCTAACATAATAAAAATGACCATTCTAACCAAATTAATTTACTTATTTAGTGCCATACCTATCAAATTACCAAAAACCTTTTTTTACTGCATTAGAAAAAATATAACAAATTTTATTTGGAAGAACAAAAGATCAAGAATATCAAGGGAAATAATGAAAAAAAAACATGAAGAAAGGTGGCTTAGCAGTACCAGATATTACGCTATACTTTAAAGCAGCAGTCATCAAAACAATATGGTACTGGCTAAGAGATAAAAGGGAGGACCAGTAGAATAAACTTGGGGTAAGTGACATCAGCAAAACAGTGTGTGATAAACCCAATATGATCCCAACTTTTGGGACAAAAATCCACTATTTGAGAAAAACTGCTGGGAAAATTGGAAAACACTATGGGAGAGATTAGGTTGAGATCAACATCTCACACCCTACACCAAGCCAAATTCAGAAAATGTGAAAGACTTGAATATAAAGAAGGAAACTGTAAGTAAATTAGGTGAACACAGAATAGTATACTTGTCAGGTCTCTGGGAAAGGAAAGATTTTAAAACCAAGAAAGAGCTAATATACTATTGGCCAAAATGTGAACTATCCAACCATTTTGGAGAGCAACTTGGAATTTTGCCCAGAGAGTAATAAAATTGTGTATACTCCTAGATCCAGCATTGCCATTGTTCAATCTGTTTCCCAAGGAGATTAGGGAAGATGGGAAAGAATCTATATGTTCCAAAATATTTATAGCAGTTCTCTTTGTGCAAAGAACTGGCAATTGAAGTGATAGCCATCTCATGAAGAATGACTAAATAAATTGTGGTATATGTAATGAAGTGTTACATACTTACTCTACCGGAACTCTGCTGCAAAGTGTATGTACTGTGTGGATGGAATCTAAAGTGTTGGATGCAGGGAGAATTCTGTTGGGTGTAAATTATGTTTTTCAAATGCATGGGTCCAACGCTGCTCCAATGCTCCTCTTCACAGTATGGTTTGTTGTCCCATACACCGATTGTGTATTCGATCACAGATGTTTTTTGTAGTCCTCAGGTTTGCTGTCCTTGTGATGATCTGCGAAGTCAGCAACGCCTCACTTGTGTTGTTTGATGTTACCCAAACTCTTGTCATCTTGCACTGGAACTGATGTTCTGGTGTGTTGACTTGTGTCAGGAACAAAGTTCAAATGCCTATGAAATGTGATTAATCTTTCTTCTTTCTCTTTTTTTTTGTTGGTTTAATAAAGATGATTACAGGTAACAAGAGTTCATGATAAAATCTTTTGTGTTTTCATTTATTCGTCTACGTCAGTGTCTAGGTCTTGGATTGATTGCAAATCATGTTGTGTCTTCTGCTGTTTATTCTTTTTCATTGTCATAATGGTTTATGGATGATTCTTCTAAGTTGTACTTGGATTGGGATAATCATTTGGGTGTAAAATTTGGTGTAATATCTGATTGTTCACTGGTTCTTGGTCTAATTCTGATTCTGATTCATGCTCTGATTGTTGTTCTGAATGGTGCTCTGGTTCAGTGATCTTATGTATAGGCTGTGGACTTTCTAAGGATTTATTTGACTGATTGGTTGGTGCTAATTTATCTTTGTGCTGTATAATAACTTGGTCTTATGGTTGTTGTTGGGACATGTATTTTGCTGGCTTGACATGGGTGACATGGAACCAAGGATCCCTTCCTTTAATTTTGACTGCACTAGGAGTAGTTAAAATTACCAGGGCTGGTCCATTCCATTTGTGTTCTAACACAGACTTCCAATGAAGTTTCTGATGTAAACATAATCTCCATGTTGGAAGTTGTGTAGATTAAAATCAAAGGGTAATCTTTGAGGTATCAAGCCTAATTTATGGAGTTGATTTAATCATTGCTTGAGTAATTTGATATATTCATAAAGTTTGCATTCCAAAACCAGGTGTGATAATTTGTGAATGCTTTGAGGTGACTTCCCATGGAAAGGTGGATGGCCATACAGCATTTCGAATGGGGATAAGTGTGAAATGCTATTGGGTTGGCATATTAGGTGGAATAGTGCCAATGGTAATGCGTCAGGCTATTTCATGTGGGATTCTGCACAGATTTTTGCTACTAGAATCTTCAAAGATTTAGTCACGCATGCAATTTGCCTGCTCTACTGTGGTCTATATATTGAGTGAATATGTTGTTTGACTCTAATGTTATCAAGAAGTAAATAAGGTAATCTGAGTGGGCCAACAAAGGTAATTTGGGTGTGAGGAAGGATAAAGGGGATACAGGTGATTATAAGGTGATTGGAGGAGGAATGAAGGTATGGGAAGGCATATAGGAGGTAAAGGAAATGGGGTATGTAGGAGAGGGCAACTCAAATAGGTTTATTTCCAGAGGCTTGAGACAGAGGATACAGGGAGGAAATTAGGGCTAGTAACAAATATTTAGGTTTTGGCTGGAGGATTTCTCTTGTTAGTTTCTAAAGTCTCTTGAGGGAGGAGTGGAGAGGGCTGCTCCCTGCCGGTCAAATTGATGGCTGGAGGAAGTCTTGGGTAGGTACTTCCTGCCAGAATGGATGCTCCCAGTTCTTTTAATAAATAAAAAGAAAATGATTACTTCCCTCTTTAGCCCTTGCCTCAATCTTTGATACAATGATTCACCAGAGGCTTTGAGTATGTAACAGGGGGATTTATTAATCTCAGGTTAGTCAGAGGGAGAGAGGTTCAGGATTTTCTAACTGCTACTAGGGAGAGGGGTGATGGTGGGGGATGGGTCATAGAGAGGTTTAGTCTGAGAGAGCCTGCTCTCCCAGTCAAGAAATTTGACAGCCTTTTAAGTAATGTCCTTATTAAATCACTAAAACTAGGGGTAACTAATTTGAGAATACTCTACTTGTCTATAGAAACTAAAACCCATAATGTTCAATCACCAATATGGATGGAGAGGTGAGGGAGAGATCCAGAGAAATGAGATAGGCTTAAATTTCCACAAAACAAGATAAGCACAGGCAAGGCCCAAGTAAATAGGTCAAAGCCAAGTCAAAATGCCTAAGTCAAGTGAAAGCCAGAAGGCAAAAGCCTCATCATTTGAAACTTCACCTCTATTTATAACTTCAAGTCCTAACTGACTTTCTGAAGATTCTAAGATGGTTAACTGACTTTTTGTGACCATTAGAAATTACAGAAGCAAAAAGTTTCTGTTAGCCACCTTGCATTACATATATGATTGTGATGGGAGGTTACTTTGCTACAATATGAGATAACTAAGAGTGAAATGATTAGAACAAAGAGAATATTATGTACAGATACATATTTAACATTTGAAGAAAAGCTTTTGAATGTTCCCCTCCAGAGGATTAATTGAATAAATCAAAACACAAGAGACATACTCTATATATCCATATCTGTTTACCAGATGGTATGGAGAGGGGAGGGAGGAGCTGAGATATTTGAAAATAAATTCTGTTAAAAGTATCAATTTGAAAGTCCTGGTAGTTGTATTGAAGTGCAAGAGACAAGGAAATTAGTTGGCTAGTGTAGTAAATCAGATGAAAGGTGATGTGATCCAAAATGAAGGTGGTTTTGAAATGAGAAGAGAAAAAGGAAGAGACATGAGAGATATGGAAAAAGAAAAAAAAATAATCCATAGTGTGAGACTTGATGGTGGTGAAGAGAAGCCAATAATGGGTGGGATGATTACTAGATCTCCAACTAGAGCAAAAAACAGCAACAATTCCTTGACAGAACAAGAAAAGTAAGGAAAACTTTTCCAATGGCATCCAACTAGTTGTTAATAGGATCATCATTAGAATACAAGTTTCTTTCCTCCTAGTTTAGTATTCTTTCTATTATTAATGAGAAAATGCAAATAAATTATTTTTTTAAATTATAAAACTATCTATAATTATATATTTTTATGAGTATGTTATTCCATTATATGTTTCAGAGGTGTACAAGCTCTACTCTGTTTCCTTTCCATAAACTGATGTCTTGAATCCCTATTAATTTTCTTATTGTCATTGGTCACAAGGATGATTTGACAAAGTGAAGGCATGAATTCTAAATAAACATGTTCTCACTAGAGAGGGAAAAGAGGCAAGAAATCTCACAGAGATGGTTTCAGAAATAAACAAATAGAGAAAGAATATCCTGTAGGAAGGAGAGTAATTATGAAATAACTGGGGTAAATCACCCATCAAACCTTTCTTAGTGGTTAAATTTACTCCTAAACTAAATTGTGAATTAGGAAATATAGAAGAACCTGGTAAATAAAGGTGGATCTATATCTAGTCTTTCTACTTTGATGTAATAGCTGTCTCTTGGACATCTTAAAAGCCACAAGGCATTATTCATTAGTATTCATTAGAATCATTTTGGTCTGAGATGCCTAAAGCAAAGGCTCATTTGCATTAGAAAGAAAAGAACAAAATAACTATAGTAAATAGCTGCAAACCCAACAATTTTGATGAGGATGAGAGTTCTCTAGATCATGACACAGCTGCCTCCTATTCAAAACAGTATGAGGAAGAGAATCCTATGCCAAAGACTTGGTTGCCAAAGTCTCATCAACCAGAAGAGAAGGGCCACCCCTCCATTACTACAATTTTTCCCCTCTTTAAAATTGATCTGGACATTTTTGAATGCCTAAAGAATTATTAGACTGTCTTTAGATCTATGATATTACTCTATCTTGGATCTTTTTATATGTGCTGCCAAAGCAAGCACATATCCAGGATCTTTGAATCATAAGACTGAGTAACAGAAGGAATCTTAAGTACAATTTAAAATAACTAATTCATCTTATTAAGAAGGAAGCCAAGGCCCAGAGATGTGAATTTATTTGCTTAAGGCCATAGTGGGAACAAGTGAGAAAGTCAGGATTCAAACCCAAGTCCTTTTGGCCTCAATCCCCTAGTGCAGTGATGGGCAAACTATGGCCCACTGGCCAGATGTGGCCCCCTGAAATGTTTTATCCAGCCATGGGACATTATTCCTAATCTGATGAATACAATGAGTAGGATACAATACAATGAATCTTCAAAAGAGTTGCCTTAGAAACAGACTGACAGATGAGCATTTCCTTTCCTTTGGCCTCCACTTTAAAAAGTTTGCCCATCACTGTCCTAGTGCCATGATCGTGAATCTATGGCATGCATGCCAAAGATGGCATGAAGACTTCTCTGTGAGCATTTGCACCATCAGCCATCCAGAATTAGTTACTATAAAGGCAGAGGTAGGTGGAACTGCTCCATTCCCCCTTTCCGTTTCACCTCCCTTCCCCTCTTCCCAATGTAAGAACTTACTCCCTCCCCTGAACAGAATGCTCAGTCCATTCCCCTCCCTTTTTCACTCCCTTGTCTGGGGTAAGGAGGGAGGAGTAGTTGGGGGGTTTCCCATGGTCTCTAAAAGATTCACCATCAATACACGAGTGTATTAATCACAAAAACTTGACCTTGACTTTGCTTTTGCATCTCCTTACTGTTCATTTTTTTTATATTTCCCTTATTGCTATAGGAAAAATAAATCATTTGTATTGTGTTTATACAGTATTATATAATAACTATACCAGAGATTTACAAAATAAGTCTGAAGATGTTGATTCAAATCTTGCTTTTGATATTTTCTATTTGTGACCTTGGACAAATTACTGAAAATCTGTGTCTCAGCTTTCTCTCCTATAAAAAAGAGAAATTGGAGTAAGTAACTCCTAAATTCTTTTAAAGCTCTAAATTGAATAGATTTGGGGGAGATATGTGGAAAGCTTCATGGAAGTGGTAAGAATTCAACAGCTAAAGGAAGGAACAATGAATAGGAAACTATTGCAATAGCCCCTTTGGGAATAAACTCCCTATTATAGTAAAATACACCTCCATCCATCAAGTCAACCATCATTACTATCTAGTTTTCCTCTTCAGTTTCTCAGTCTTTCTTACCTCCATATCAAATCAATTGTCAGATCATATCAGTTTTACCTTTGTAACATCACTTTTATTATGCCTCTTTCTCTCCTATGTCATAGCCACTACCCTGGTGAAGACCCATATCACTTCAAGCAGAGATTATTACAATAGTCTTCAAGTTATTATCCCTGTCTTATGTCTCTTTTGACTGCTCACTCACTTGTCAGAATGGTCTTTCCAAAGAGTAGATCTAACCATATAACACAAACCTAGCCCTGCATTGTCGGTGAGATCTTGATGAGGATGGTAGTAGTGATTTGACTTGCCTTGCACATGCTGCCACGTATCTCTCCCTAGGGTTGCCTTTACTGGCTTTTCTCTTCTGTATCTAGCAACTGGTTGTATGTCATATTATTTTCATTTTAGAAATGAAGAATGGAGAAGGGAGAGAAATAGGGAGAAGAAATGAGTGAGTGAGTAAGTGAGAGAGACAGAGAAAAATCCTTCTTAATTTTTTTGTGGGAGAAAAAATTGAAGAATTAAGATTTAGAGGCAGAGATGATGTAAGAGAAAGCAAGGTTAGAAAGATGAGATGAAAAACAGAAGAGTGGTATCTCTTAAACTAAAGCAAGAGTAGGCATTTAGAAGGAGTAGGGGTGGACTTCCAGGATTAATATGGCCCCAGAGTAGAGGCAGGGCTCTTCTATTCCTCTCCACCAACCAAGACAAAGTGCCTCAAAAGGATAAAAGAAAGTAAGATCAGCAAAGGAGCTCTTTACTGTAGGGCACAGCATGGAAGGTAGGCAAAGTTTGGGCATTGCCACTCTAAAAGGGGGTGAAATTACTCCCACAAATGGGTGAGCTCATCACCCCCTTCCTCACACTAGATACTATGCAAGAGTGTGAGCATGGGGCAACCTCTAGGTTCTTGGGTGGAGGGCTGGCTGAGGTCACCACAGACTTACCCTTAAGAGCATTGAGATTTGGGACCACAAGAGGCTGAGGAAATGTGGAGATAGGGTGTGGATATTGGGCAGAGAGGGGCGGCTCACAGTAGACACCAAGGAGACTCAAAAAATAGCCTCAGGTCAAAAACATCTCAGGAGTTCAATGCAAAAACTTGCCTATAATACACACCCAGATCTCTGCTGGGAAATCTCTAGGTTCTCAGGCTCTGGCTGAGGCTGCCACAGACTTGCTCCTAAGAGCAGTGAGACTTGGGTCCCCAGGAGGGTGAGGAATGTGGAGCATGGGCAAAGAAATTTTGAAGGGATATACGTATTAGACACTGCTATGGAAACTAGAAAAATAGCCTCAGGACAAAAAATTCTCTGGAGCTCAAAACATAGATAACCCAGCTTACACACATAGAATTCTGACAGGGAAGGAATAAGGAAATGGCCACCTAATCCCAAGAACTACAATTCACAATCACAAAAAAAGAAGAAAACCTTAAACCTTGATGATTTTTATGCAGAAAAAATTCAGACTAAAGACAATACAGCAAAAGACAACAAACAAGTAAACACACACAAACCTTCCAAAAAAGTGGAAATTGATCACAATCTCTTGAAAAGTTCAAATCTGAGATTATGAGAAATATGGAAGAGTTTTGGCAAGAAAAGTGGGAAATAGTTAAAAAAAGAAAATAACAATTTAAAAGACAGAATCTCCCACTTGGAAAAAGAAGCCCAGAATTCAATGAAATGATAAGCAAATTGAAGATCAGAAATGACCTGCTAGAAGTCATGAAAAGCAGAATAGATCAAACTTAAAAGGAAAATCAAAAGATCTTAGCTGAAAACCAGTCATTTAAATCTAGAATTGGGCAAGTAGAAGCTAATGATCTCACAAGATGGCAAGAATTAATAAAGCAAAGGCAAATGAATGACAGATTAAAAGTAAAAACAAAATATCTCATCAAGTGGTTGGTTGACTTGGAAAATAGATCTAGTAGAGACAATTTGAGGAAAAATAGGTCTTCCTGAAAACCTGAAAATAAACAGAAACCTTGACATCATAATATAAGAAATTATACAATCATTCCAGTTCACATGGAATTCCTCCAGTTTATTATTCCTTTGAGCACAGTAGTATTCCATCACCAGCATATACCACAATTTGTTCAGCCATTCCCCAATTGAAAGGCATACCCTCATTTCCCTTTTTTTTTGCCACTACGAAGAATGTGGCTATAAATATTTTTGTACAAGTCTTTTTATCTATGATCTCTTTGAGGTACAAACCCAACAATGGTATGACTGGATCAAAGGGCAGGCATTCTTTTATAACCCTTTGAGCATCATTCCAAATTGCCATCCAGAATGGGTGGATCAGTTCACAACTCCACCAGCAGTGCATTACTGTCCCAATTTTGCCATATCCCCTCCAATATTCATTATTCTTCCCTGCTATCATTTTAGCCAAACTTCTAGGTGTGAGGTGATACATCAGAATTGTTTTCATTTGCATTTCTCTAATTATTAGAGATTTAGAACACTTTCTCATGTGCTTATTAATAGTTTTGCTTTCTTTATCTGAAAATTATCTATTCATGTCCCTTGCCCATTTATCAATTGGGGAATGGATTCATTTTTTGTACAAGAGATTTAGTTCTTAGCATATTTGAGTAATCAGACCCCTGTCAGAATTTTTTGTTATAAAGATTTTTCCTGCTTTGTTGTTTCCCTTCTGATTTTGGCTGCATTGTTTTTGTTTGTACAAAATTTTTTTAATTTAATATAATCAAAATTATTTATTTTACATTTTA
Organism: Gracilinanus agilis; assembly: GCF_016433145.1. Taxonomy (NCBI): domain Eukaryota; kingdom Metazoa; phylum Chordata; class Mammalia; order Didelphimorphia; family Didelphidae; genus Gracilinanus; species Gracilinanus agilis. The sequence continues at coordinate 101,947,479 of NC_058131.1, forward strand.
TAATTTTTTCTAATTCTTACTTGTTTTTAAAATCTTTCCTTTCCCAGAGATCTGACAAGTATACTATTCTATGTTCACTTAATTTACCTAGTTTCCTTCTTTATATTCAAGTCTTCCACCCATTCTGAATTTATCTTGTTGTAGGCTGTGAGATGTTGATCTAAACCTATTTTCTCCCAGATAGTTTTCTAATTTTCCCAGCAGTTTTTGTAGAATACTGGATTTTTGTCCCAAAAGTTGGGCTCTTTGGATTTATCATACACTGTCTTGCTGACGTCACTTACCCCAAGTCTATTCCATTGATCCTCCCTTCTGTCTCTTAGCCAGTCCATATTGTTTTGATGACTACTGCTTTATAGTATAGCTTAATATCTGATACTGCTAGGCCATCTTCCTTCATGGTTTTTTTCATTATTTCTCTTGTTCTTGATCTTTTGTTCTTCCAAATGAATTTTGTTATAGTTTTTTCTAAGTCAGTAAAAAAGATTTTTGGTAGTTTTATAGGTATGGCACTAAATAAGTAAATTAATTTGGGTAGAATGGTCATTTTTATTATGTTAGCTCATCCTACCCATGAGTAGTCAATGTTTTTTCCAATTGTTATATCTTGTTTTAATTGTTTGGAAAGTGTTCTATAGTTGTTTTCCTATAATTCTTGTGTTTGTTTTGGTAGATAGATTCCTACATATTTTATATTGTGATTTTAAATGGTGTTTCTCTTTCTACCTCTTGCTGCTGTGAAGTGTTGGAAATATATAAAAATGCTGATTTATGTGCATTTATTTTGTATCCTGCAACTTTGCTAAAGTTGTTGATTATTTCTACTAGCTTCTTAGTTGATTCTCTAAGATTTTTTAAGTAGACCTTCATATCTGCAAAGAGTGATAGCTTAGTCTCCTCATTAACCATTTTAATACCTTCAATTTCTTTTTCTTCTCTAACTGCTACTGCTTGTGTTTCTAGTACAATGTTAAATAAATAAAGGTGGTAATGGGCATCCTTGTTTCACAACTGATCTTATTGGAAAGGCATCTAATATATCCCCTTTGCATATGATGCTTGTTGATGGTTTAAGATATATGCTGTTCATTATTTTTAGGAAAGGTCCTTCTATTCCTATACTTTCTAGCGTTTTCAGTAAGAATGGGTGTTGTATTTTGTCAAAGGCTTTTTCAGCATCTATTGCGATAATCATGTGGTTTTTGTTAGTTAGCTTATTGATATGGTCAATTATGTGGATGGTTTTCCTCTTCTATTTACATTTCATTTGCTCTATTTTCACTTCCTTAAAAGAAGCTATCAATTAACATTTCTTTTCTCTTTTTCTGTTTCTTACTCATATTTTTTCCTTTTATGTTCTGCTAGTTTAAGCAGATGTATTTAATGATCTTTGATGAAAGATCTTCCTTCAACTGGCAATAGAGGTTTGTAGTTACTTTCTCTGCTTTCTGAAGACTTATTGTCTGTCTAATTGATGTTATCAAGCCTCTATTGATTGTATTAGTTGCTTTATCTGCCCTGAGGCTAAAACCTGAAGAGGAGAAAAAAATACTGTAGTGGGAAAAGAAGGAGTGTTTTTTGCTAAGCTTCTAGCTGTGGGATCCCCTTGTGCTGTCCTTGGTTTGATCGGGTTTTCTTTCCTCTTGAAGCCCTTCATTCTCTATCTTGGTATGAAGAAGTCAAGCTGTCTGAGGTCTGAGATTTGGCTCTCTCTAAGCCACCTTCTTCTGGGCATTTTTGATGTTTTTTCTCTGGTTTTGTCCTCCAGTCACCTTTCCAGTGCCTGCGTTCAACTCCTGGAGCCTGCCGTCTCTCTAGGCAGGTGCATTCACCTTCCCTGAGATTTCTGGGGCTGCTGGAGACTCCACACAGCATGTGAGGGAGGTGTCTTGGGATTCCCCTTCTATGCCCTCTGACCTGACAGTTCAAGAATTGAAGCCGTTTTCTTGGTGTACCTCTTTAGTTGTGCTGCAGTAGGGTTTCCCCTCCTCTGTCCCATTATTAGATTTGGTGCTCTTTCTTCTGGAAGTACATTGCTTTCTACCTCAGTGTGTAAGGGTGAGGAGATTTTAAGATTTGCTCCATCTAAGCCGCCATCTTCCCATAATAGAGAAATTATTTTTAATATTAGCCTAGACAATATAAAATGCTTAGAAATCTATTTGCCAAGACACAGTAATTATATGAACACAACTAGAAAACACTTTCCACACAATTAAAACTAGATCTAAACAATTGGAATAACATTAATTTCTCATGGGTAGGATGAGCTAACATAATAGAAATAACAATCCAGCCTAAATTAATTTACTTATTCAGTGCCATACCTATGAAACTACCAAGAAACTTTTTTACTGACTAAGAAAAAAAAACCTGTAAAAAAGTTCATATGAAAGAACAAAAGGTCAAGAATATCAAGATAAATAATGAAAAAAAAGTGTGAAGGATGAGGCCTAGCAGTACCACATCTTAAACTGTACTATAAAGCAGTGGTCTTCAAAATAATATGCTACTAGGTAAGAAACAGAAAAGAGGATCAGTGGAATAGACTTGGGGTAAATGATCTCAGCAAGACAGTGTATGATAAACTCAAATATCCTAGGTTTTAGGACAAAAATCCACTTTTACAAAAACTACTGGGAAAATTGGAAGACAGTATGGAAGATATTAGGTTTAGAACAGTGGTTCCCAAATTTTTTGGCCTACCGTCCCCTTTCCAGAAAAAAATATAACTTAGAGCCCCCTGTCACATACTATAACAGGCCCTTAAAGTTATTCACTGCCCCCAAATGCACCTGTGGCCATTAAAGCCCTCCTAGATCACTGCAGCCCCCCCCCCCCCAGGGGAAGGTGGCATCCACTTTGGGAATCACTGGTTTAGACCAATATCTCACACCCTAAACCAAGCTAAATTCAGAATGGCTGAATGATTTGAATATAAAGAAGGAAACTGTAAGTAGACTAGGTGAACACAAAATAGTATACCTGTCAGGTCTAGGGAAAGGAAAGATTTCAAGACCAAGGAGGATTTAGAAATAATTACTAAATATAAAATAAATAATTCTGATTACATTAAATTAAAAAAGGGTTTGTGCAAACAAATCCAATGCAACCAAAATTAGAAGGGAAGCAACAAATTGGGGGAAAAAACTTTATAACTAAAACCTCTGACAAAGGTCTAATTATGCAAAATTATAAGGAGCTAAATCAATTGTACAAAAAGAAATCAAGCTATTTCCAAATTTATAAGAGGGCAAGGGACATGACTAGGCAATTTTCAGATAACAAAATCAAAACTATCAATAAGCACATGAAAAACTGTTCTAAATCTCTTATAATTAGAGAAATTCAAATCAAAACAACTCTGAGGTACCCCTTCACACCTAGCAGATTGGCTAACATGATATCAAAGGAAAGCAATAAAAGTTGGAGAGGATGTAGCAAAATTGGGACATTAATTCATTGCTCATGGAGTTGTGAATTGATCCAACCATTCTGGATGGCAATTTGGAACTTCGCCCAAGGGGATTTAAAAGACTGTCTTCCTTTTCATCCAGGCATACCACTTCTGGGTTTAAACCCCAAAGAGATTTTAAGGAAAAATGCTTATACAAAAATATTTATAGCTGTGCTCTTTGTTGTGGCAAAAAATTGGAAAATGAGGGGATGCCCTTCAATTAGGAAATGGCTAACCAAATTGTGGTATCTGCTGGTGATAGAGTTCTATTGTGATAAAAGGAATAATGAACTGGAGGAATTCCATGTGAACTGGAATGACCTCCAGGAATTGATGCAGAATGAAAAGAGCAGAACTAGGAGAACCTTATACACAGAGAAACACTCTGCCACAATCAATTGCAACAGACTTCTCTCCTAGCAGTGATGGAATGTTCCAAGACATTTCTGAGGAACCTATAAGGACACATTCAGAGAAAGAACTGTGGGAGCAGAAACACAGAAGAAAAACAACTGCTTGGTCCCATGCCTCGATGGGGATATGATTGGGGATGTAGACTCTAAACGATCACCCTAGTGCAAATATCAATAATAAGGAAATAGGTCCCGATCGATGACACATGTAAACCCAGTGGAATTGCTTGTTGGCTATGAGAAGGGACTGGGAGGAGGGGAGGGAAAGAGCATGAATCATGTAATTATTGAAAAAAATTTCTTAATTATTCAATAAAAATTAAAAAAAAGGTATTCTTAGATTCTTCAAAAAATACATAGAAAAAGCAAGGAACAAGCATTTCTTAATTTACTGTACTTGGAACTGTGCTAAGTACTTACAGACATTTCATTTAATTTTTACATCATTAGTTGTTATTATTAACAGCATTTAATAATTGAAGAAACCAAGGAATAGAATTGTTAAGTGACTTGCTGAGAGGGTCATACAGGTAGTAAATATCTGAAGCTGGATTTGAACTTGGATCTTCTTGAGTGTGGAACCAGTGATCTTCTTTTTGTGTTACATGATTTGAAGGTAAAATCTAAGGGGAAAAAAGCTGTTAGATTTGATTATTGAAAGCTGATTGGTAACCATTTGAGAGAACAATCTTAGCAAAAGTGGTGTGGTAGAAGCCAGACTAATAAGGAATGAGGAGAAAATAGATATGAAGGATATATAATAATCACATGAAAAAAAATTTCATGCATTTTAGCAGCGAAGGGTAAGAAATAAGATTATTTGGTAGTTTTATATGCTAAAAGTAAGAAGGGGAAAGTTTTTTTACTATTTGTGTTTAAAGAAATTTTTTTAATTAAAAAGATTTCTATATATTTGTTGCAAGGTGGAAGATGGGTTAGAAACCCACAGGAGAGATAGAGAGGAAATGATTACTACAGTTAAATACTGGAGAATGCAGTAAGGATTATTATTATTATTACTGTTGTTTTTAATTTATATAGTGTTTTATGTGTTTTAATGTGCTCTATATACATTACATCATTACACTTTAACCCATATGATCAAGGGTACAAATTGAATTACTAACTTCATGTGAAATAAGGAAAATTCTGTGATTAAAGAAGGAAAGGGGAAAGTAAGAAATGTTAGTTCTAAAAGATGAAGAAAGACGGTTAATAGTTTATATCAGGAGAACTGAATCTTCTCAGTGAACTAGGATGCTAGGTCATCTGTTGTAAGTTTGAACTTGTGGGAAAAAAGGAGAGAAGGAAAAACACAACTATATCACAGTTGCTTTGATGAGGATCATTGATCATTATCAAGAAAAACCAAATAGGATCATAGAAATGCAGTTACCTTCCGTAGTAACCTGATTAAGAATATTTTCTGTGTTCTACATTTGTGTTTGATTATGTCAGCACATTTTTACTTTTATCTATTAATGGTCCACATCACTAGAATGAAACTGGAATCAGCAGGTATTGAACTTGTCCAGGACTTAGAGCATTCACGAGGAATGATTTTGTTTTATGGACTCTTGTTGCCTTGTTAAGTCATTTGCTTCTAGTTGTTGGATTCTAATTTTTAAAGACTGAATTTAATCCCTGTTTTATTTTGTCATCCTGGTTCTTATGATATGATTTTCTTTGTGGGTCATCTTTTACCTTCTTTGCCTCATTTTCAAGCTAGTCAATTCTGGCTTTCAAGACACTATTTTCTTGTTTTAGTTCATATGCTTCTCTTTCCAGATGGCTTGTTTTGCTTTCTAAGCTCTTTTCCCAATTGTCAATTGTCTTCAGCCTCTCTTAATTGTTTTTTGAATTGTGTTTTGAGTTCTTCTAAAGCCTGTATCCAATTTGCTGGAGTTTCTGTTTTTTCTTGTTGTTCCCTGGTCCTCCTCTGTTCCATTGCTCTTTGTCCATTATCTGAATAGAAGCTGTCAATTATAATTTCTTTTTTCTTTTTCTATTGTCTACTCGTATTTTTTTCCTTCTTTCCCCCTGTCATTGGCTGTAATCTTGCTTCTCTGATTATTTGCTGGATCTATGGGTTTGTACTATTCTATCCTGAAGGGGCTTCTTCACCGCTCTGCTGATTGAATAGGTTAGGCTGATGTTATTAATGAGCTCTGAGGTCAGATCTTTCCCAGCAGGCAGCAGAAGCTGAAAGTTTAGATCAGTGATTTCCAAAGTTGGTGCCACTGCCCCCTGGTGGGTGCTGCAGGGATCCAGGAGGAGGTAATGGCCACAGGTGTATTTATCTCTCCTATTAATTGCTATTAAAATTTTTAAAAATTAATTTCCAGAGGGCTAAGTAATATTTTTTTCTGGAAAGGAGGTGGTAGGCCAAAAATGTTTGGGAACCACTGGTTTAGGTGAAGGTGTAGAGGCTAAAGGGAATTGTGATTCCTGCCATGTTACAAGGTATTTTGTAGTGATTGAGGCTTCTTCCTGGGAACTTAGTCAGCAAGGCTCTTAGTCCAGTTAGTGAGGGGAGAGGTGTTGGAGATTGAGTTTCTCTGCCCTTTGAAGGTTTCTTATCTGCTCTATTGATCAGATTAAGACAAGGCAGAGTTGATTTGCAGAGCTTGCTGTGCTTTGAAGTCAAAACCTCAAGAAGGGGGCTGGAGGTGGAGATGGAGTGTTTTGGCTGTGACTAGACTGCTCTTTCTACACTTCTCCTCCAGCTGCCTTCCTGCTGCCTATGTTCAATGCCCTGAGCCTGGCACAGCTTTGCCAGCAAGGCACTCCCTCCAGACTAGAGCCCTTACCTGCTCAGAGATTCTAGCCACTGCTGGAGACTCAGGACAGTAGGTGGGTGAGGGGTCCTGGGACCTTCCTTCTCCCTTTCCCTTGAACCTAAGAGTTCAAGAATTTAGACATTCTTTGGCATATCTTTTAATTTGAATCTAGTAGGAGGATACCAAAGCTCTGTCCTGTTGTTAGATTTGTTTTTCTGTCCCCTTGAAGCACTTTGTTTTTGATTGGTATGGAAGGGTTTTCAGAGAGGTCTGGACTTTTGCTGCATCTAAGCAGCCATCTTGACTCCACCTCCTCCACATGCCAGGAATGAAAGAGGGTCAGATAGGCAAAGGATCCTAGAGGAGGTACTGATCTAATATTGAAATATTAGACCACAGGGAAAGGATGGCAAACAAATACAAATATCAGTGGAAGAAATTCACTGAGAGACCAGCATATTTTGAGGAACAAAAATATAAGAAAGTAAAAGGGAAAAATACAAGAAATAAGTCATAAAGTTTGAGATAGAAGGAATCTAAGAGGGCCTTTGATTACATTCTATTTAATAATTAAGGAACCTGAGTCTCAGATATATAAAATATTTAATATATAAAAACATATAATGATCTATACAATATCACATTTTTATAAAGAAAGTACTTTTGAGACAATAAACCTACATATATATATATACGTATATATATATATATGTATATATAAATTATATATCCAGGACATAGTGTAGTTTGGAGATGATATAACTTAAAGTGCATGGCTAAATTTTAATGCAGAATGAGGACTTGGATTTGCAGAGCTTAATGAGGAGATTGTTAAAGGAGTCACCAATATTATTTTAAAGTTATATTATTAATCTATCTTATAAATAAACCTTGGTGCACACCCAAATATGTATGTGCTATAGAAACCAAAGAAAAAACACTCACATTCTTCTCCTAATCCTCTATTTTACTTAAAAAACAGTTTCTAGGGACCTAATTACTCAAATTCCTCTTGCTGCTTTCTCTGCCTTCCACCCCATCAGTAACCAGCAAAAGGAGCAGGCCCCTTTTTAGAACCTCTTATGAAACCCGAAAATGGAAGCCAAACCCAATTTGTATATATTTTGTCACAAGAATGAATGAACCACATCATCACTGTGCTTTTGCAGCTGCTTTTGAAGGATAAGCATGATTATTGAAGCAAGGAAATTTCTGAACTCACTCAGAGAGTTTATCCCTTACCTTCCTAGTCATTCTTCTATCAGTTCATTTCAGTGGGAAACTCTTCATTACCATGCTATATGGCACAAAAAAAGGAATGTCCCAGTCTCTGTACATGTCAGGCTTCCAGTTACCCAGACAACCACTTTAATGTATAGGATGTGCATTAGATTGCTAATCATCTGTTCCACCCCAAGTCAATATACTATTTTATGTAATATATATTGCATGTCAGACAGATAATAAGAAAGTAAAGGAAAGCCTAATACTGTGTATAAATATTTGTACATGGATATATGTACATATATACATATATCTATTTATAGGTATTGCTATATGTTTGTGTCTATGGCATACATAAACATATGCAGGCATATTTACATGCATAGATATATAAATATAAAACATTATAGAGTTCCCTCTCCCATTTCCTACTACATGTTTAAATGATACTAAATCAAAAGCAAACAAAGGAGAAATACAGATTGGCCACTTGCCTAGATGACATTTTCCAGAGCAAATTTCCCAAATCCCAATCATGTAAAACATATTTAATCTTAATATTGTAGCAATTATTTTTAAAAGGTAAGATTTCTTTATGCCTCAGTTTTCTCAAATATAAAATGGGGCTATTAGAAAGATTGCTATAAGGATCAAATGAAATAATAATTGAAAAGTGCTTAGCACAGTGCCTGGCACATAGTAGTACTGTATAAATATTTGCCATTATTATCTCTATTACTACTACTACTGTATTACCTTAGGAAGTATCCCTTTCTAAAAAGTGTACTTTTGAGTGAGCAAATTGCATGTGAATATTATGCTCATGTAACAGTAATATAACTACCACCTTGAGGGAGAAGTATAACAAGTAAAATATGGATGTGTATTTTATAAGAACCATATTACAGTGGAAATTGGGTTAAGTTTATTTTAGAACATACAAGAGCTACAGAGGTTGCTTATTTAAACATATAAATAAATACTGTGTGATTTGGGTAATAAAAGAAACCTAAGAATTACAAGAATTGGAAAATGTTTTCATTAAGAGACAGGGTGGCCTACTGAAAAGCTATTTCCACCATCCAGGCAGGGAATATTGAAAATCTATCCCAGCATCATATAGTGTTAGACTGGAAAGGAACTTTAAACATGATTCAATCCAAATGTCAAACTCTCATTAATAATCATTGAAGGTGAAGTTTGAAGGAAGCTAAAGTGTATCAGTCAAAGAGATATGAAAAAAAAATGATTCCAGGGATCAGGCCTCATCAATTAGAAAGAACAAATGGCTGATTGAGGAAAAGCAATTAGGTAAATTTGGCTGGAATGCAGAGATTAAGGATCATAGTGTCAAAAAATAAGGGCTATGAACTTCTTTCCTTCTCTGTTAGATTTCTATGTTCTTCTTGAATGGGATAGAAGAGAGAGAGGTAGATAATTATGTAAAATAATGACTCCTTTGGTATATGGTAAAGAGGAGAAAATTAGATATTAAAGCCTCATCTATTTCTCTAAGAGTTTCTCCAAGGTCTTAGATCCCCATTATCCTATTATAAAGAAATTATGTTATGTTATGTTATGTTATGTTATGTTATGTTATGTTATGTTATGTTATGTTATGTTATGTTATGTTATGTTATGTTATGTTATGTCATGTTATGTTATGTTATATTATATGGAAAGTTGCTTCCTAAGAAAAAGATGGGGAGGCAGCTGGGTGGCTCAGTGGATTGAGAGCCAGGCCTAGAGATGGGAGGTCCTAGGTTCAAATCTGTCCTCAGACACTACCTAGCCGTGTGACCCTGGGCAAGTCATTTGATCCCCATTGCCTAGCCTTTACCACTCGTCTGCCTTAGAACCAATACACAGTAGTGATTCTAAGACAGAAGTTAATAGTTTAAAAAAAGTTGTAATTTTGTTGGCAATTGATGATTTGAATCTAGCAAGTTTGGAATTATTTAATTAGCAGCTAAGTCACAAATCGGACAGGATTCTAGACCTCGAGTCATGAAGACCTGGGTTTGAACATGGCCACAGAGATTTACTAGATATATGATCTTGGGCAAGTCACTTAGACTTGATTTCCTTCAGTTTCCTCAATTATAAAATGACAATAATAATAACACCTACCTCCCAGGACATTGTGGGTACCAAATGAGATAAGTTTTGCAGAGTACTTAGCATAGTAACTGACATATATTAAGTGCAATATAAATGTTATCATTGTTATCTTTCCTGAAAGCTAAGATCTTAGAATTCATCTCATCCAAGTTCCTCCCATATTATGTATTGATTCAAAGGCAGAGAAGTGGCAAGGTCCTTAGGCAATGGGAATTAATGACTTTCCCATGGTCATGAACAATGATATTGTAATAGATCCTAATTTGAAATTGAGTTTCTTTTTACTACAACAACTATCCTTCAAAAACAAAATAACTATTTAATTTGTATTATGATAAAGCTCAGCATGGAAAAGCAATGTCTTTCTTTGGTATAAAATTATATTGTCAAGGCTTTGACAGGTCATGGATCATTCAACACAGCCATTATCAATAAATATCAATTAACACACTCTTCAAGAGGATATTGCTAAAGATTTGGCCATAATGTGATGCACTTGAAAAAAACTCCTAGGACTTAAAATGAGTTCCTCTCTTCTTACTCTAACTTATTTTGCATCTTAAGTCAAACTATTTGCAACCTTAAATTGATGTTCAAATCTCTTTTATTTCAAGATTGGATATACCTTACCCCTATTAAACTTACTAAATTGAATCAAATTATCAATTAATTAATTATCTGTTATTGATAGTTGTCCATGTTCAAGAACCTTTTTAGATGATGAGAGAGGACTTTAGGGTGAAATAAAGAAGTAAAATATATAGTAAAATATAATTTAGAAAGGAGATTCAAGAACCCACAAATTTTTAATAGACAAGAATGATGGGATATTTTATTAAATAAAATTAAATTCAGTAGGGATGCTTTCTGAACCACAAAGTATGCTCAGATCTTCTGTCCTAAGAAGCTGATGAGGCCAAGTGGTACTAGTTATTCAAAGGATCTGTATAGTCCTTATGCACAGAAAATATATATGAATTAGTGTGCTGTGATAATATTTTTAGCAGAATGTGAATGAAGTAAAGCTTTTGTATAATTACACATTGAATACTAGAGATATCAGCACTGAGTAGGGCAGATACTTCATATCTGATTGAATTTCATTATGAAAGAAAGGAATTTAAGACCAAGCAAGAGATAGAGAATGTTACAAAATGTTAAATGAATGACTTTGGTTATATCAAATTTAAAAAGTTTTTGTACAAATGAAACCTATTCAACCAAAAGTAGAAAGAAAGCAACCAACCAGAAGAACATATTTATAATAAAACTCTCTGACAAAGTTTTAATTTCCCAAATATATAAGGAACTAAGTCAAATTTACAAAATATCAAGCCATTCCCCAGTTGACAAGGGGTCAAGGGACATGAATAGGCAGTTTTCACATGATAAAATCAAAACTATCAATAAGCACATGAAAAAGTATTCTAAATCATTCCTGATTTGAGAAATGCAAATTAAAATAACTCCAAGGTACCATCTAGCAGACTGGCCAATATAGAAAACAAAGAAAATGATAAATGTTGGAGGGAATGTGGCAAAATTGGGACACTAATACACTGCTGGTGGAGTTGTAAATTAGTCCACCCATTCTGGAGGGCAATTTGGAATTATGTCCAAAGGGCTTTAAGAAATTGCCTGACAATTGATCCAGCCACACCACTGCTGGGTTTGTACTCCCAAAGAGATCATAAGGAAAAATACTTGTAGAAAAAGTTTTTATAGTCACACTCTTTGTGGTGGCAAAAAAATTGGAAACGAGGGAGTGTCCATTGATTGGGGAATGGCTGAATAAATTGTGGTATCTGATGATTGTGCTGAAAGAAATTATGAACTGGAGGAATTCCATGTGAATTAAAAAGACCTCCAGGAACTGAAGAAAAGCAAAATGAGCAGAACCAGGAGAACATTGTACATAGAGACAGATACATTATAGCACAACGGAATGTAATAGACTTTTCTATTAGCAGTAAAGCAGCAATCCAGAGGAATTCATGAGAAATAACACTATCCACATCCAGAGAAAGAACTGTGGGAAGAAAAACATATGATTGATCAGATGGGTTGTTGGGGATATGATTAGGGTTTTAATGTTAAAAGATGACTCTACTGCAAATATGAATAACATGGAAATAGATTTTGAACAATGATACATGTATAACCCAGCAGAACTGCTTGTCAGCTCTGGGAGGGGGGAGGAAATCATGAATCATGGAACCATGGAAATATATTCTAAATAAAAAAATAAATAGAATTTCATTCCCATTTTGTCTATTTCTACTAATCTACATATGCTCTTATGAACTGGGCACATTAAAAGGGCTCTGATAGAAAAACATAGAGAGCTGCAATTGTATATGTGTAGCTTTGTAGTTATACCTTTGTTCTTATTATCTAGTAAGCCTTTGATTTTTCTAACTTCCTTATGGACTGTTGTGAGGAAGATTAGTTATTGATTAAGAATTAAGGTTCATCGAGCAGGCTGGAGCTGGAGCATTCTAGGATAGAATGAAGGAGGAGGAAGTGTGTGTGCCCTGAGAGAGGACTATATTAGTGGTGGGAAAACTGTTGCCAGCTCAGGGAGATCTCAGACCCTGCTTCCTGATTTCCTTGGGATCCTGGGTGGAAGTGGATTTCCAGCAACAACAGAGCTGTGCCAAGAAGAGGAGAAGTTTGAAACCTGGTGGACAGTTGCTCAAGCACACTCTTTCTTCTTGGATATCTTGGACCAGCTAGGATTTTGGCATTGAACCTCTGTGGAAAGCTGTGAGAACCCTCAAAGACACCCCTCTGATCCATAGCTGTGCTGATTCAAGACTGGCTGGCACCAGGATTGATTCAGCCTTCTAGAGACTCCAATGCTTCTTGGGCTCTGCCTGTTAGATCACTTAGATAAGAGTAGAATAAGTCCTCCCATTGCCCTGTGGTTTTATCCTTTAGGTTTTGAGTATAGAAATCCCTTTCCCACCTTTTAGTCAAACATAATTAAAGCTGTTAAGCCCCTTTTTCCTTGCCTGTTGGATTCAAAGCCTCTAGCCCAAGGGTGACAGTTGATCAACTGCCATATTGTCAGTTAGCAGCAGTTTAGCTGACCTCTGGTCTCCCAACCTGGTCTAGTCACTCCTAAAACCCATTGTGTGTGTACCCACATATCATTTGAATTTATTATAACACCCCTGGTGTCTCCATTATCCATTACTTTTATTTATCTATTTTCTACAGGACTCAATCAAATCTAGTCCTGAGTTTAGACTTTACCCTATTTGCACTTATTGCTAAAGAAAGAAATAGGCAAAATATTATATTTGGGTCCAAAAATTAAAAGCATATTAAAATGATTCATGTAAGAAAAGGGATAGGGAGGGGGAGGAGAAATAATTTTAGAACACAAGTTTAATATAAGACAATGGTATGACAAGGAAACAAACAAATTTAATTAAAACTTTTCCTGAATGAATAGAAAACTAGTGGCTAGAAAAAGTATGGCTAGACTTATACTTTACTTTGATTTGTTTAGACCTTACCTGGAATATTGTATTCAGGTCTTTGAATCTAATTTTGAGGATAAAATTAGCAATTTTCAATGTGACCAGTCAAATGGTAGTAGGATGGAAACAATGACCTAGTAGAATTAGTTAAATGAACTTGGAATGCTTAGCTGGGAAGATGAGACTATTTAGAGTCCAAATGAAATATTAGAAGTGTTACTACAGGGAAAAGGAATCAATACTGGTAGTTTGACTCTAGGGAGTAGAACTTTGTTTAAATGTATGTATAAATATGGACTATAAAACTGCATATTCTTTGACCTAGAAATACCACTATTAGTTCTGTATCTCAAAGAGATTCAAGATAGGGGTAAAGAAACTACTTGTCTAAAAAGCATTTATAGCAGTTCTTTCTGTGATGGCAAATACATGAAAACTGGAGGAATATCAGAATATCCACCTATTAGGGAGTGGCTAATCAGGTTGTGGTATATGAATGTAATGGAATACTATGCACCATAAGAAATGAGCAAGATGATCATTTAAAAAAATCCCAAAACTCTTATATGAAGTAATAAAAAAGTTAAGTGAGCAGAACCAGGAGAATATTGTACAAAGTAACAGCAATAAAATATGATGATAAACTGTGAACCACAATTATTATCACCAATGCAAGGATCAAGGAAAGTCCAAATCACTCATGACAAAAAAGGCTATTCATCACCATAAAAGAAACTGATGCAGTCTGAGTGAAGACTGAATCATACCATTCTCTGCTTCATTCCCTCCATGAGTTTTACTCTAGTTTAAGTGACATGTGTCTTCTTTAACAATATTCTAAATATGGAAATGTGTATTATATGATGTCATATTTATAATCCATATCATATAATATGGATCACAACGTGTCAGAAAACAGTCATTAAAATATATCTACATATCTATACAAGTAAAATATAAATAAAAATGGATGTATAAATGAATTAAACTTAAAGCATTAAATGGAATTTGAAAAGATATATATTTCAGGTTCAGTTGAGGAAAAAATCATCTTCAGTAGAATTGTCCAAAAGTAAAATATTTAATGATGATCAACCATGAAAGACTTGACTATTAGGATTAAACTAATGATACAAGACAGTTCTGAAAGACACATGGTGAAAAATATAACCCATCTCCAAAAAGAGAACTATGCATTCTGAGTGCAAGTTGAATTATAATGTTCTCATATTCTTTATTTTTCTTTATTTTTTGAAATATGGCAATATGTTTTAGATGATTTCACATGTATAATTGATATATTGCTTGCCTTCTCAGTGCATGGTAGAATAGCCAGAGGGAAAATTTTTAGAATCCAAAATTTAAAAAGAAAAGATTATTAAAAACAAATAATAAATTTAAAATATTTTTAAAATACTAGGAGTACAATTCAAATTCCAACAAAATTAAGAACAAGAAAAATATCTTCAATTTTTACAAAAAAAACTTTCAACAAAACCTTCTCCAAACATTAAACTCCTTGAAAATTAGGATTGGTCAGATAACATTGAAAGATTCTATTATATAATAAGAAAGAAAAAAATTAAAAATGAATTTGAAAGAATGAAAGACAGAAGAAAAGATAAGATATCATATGAAAACAATTAACCTGAAAATAGATGAAAGAGGTAAAAAAATAAGAATCATTGAATTACTTGAAATCTCTCCCTCTCCCCAAGAAAAAGAGCATATATATAATATTTCAAGAAGTCTTAGAACTGCTCAGATCTTATAAAAACATATGAAAAAATAGACAGAATTTATTCTTCATTCATGAAAGGGATGCCCAAATGAAAACTCTCAGGAAACTTATGCCCAAAGTCCTGAGCTTTCAGAAGAAAAAAATACTACAAGCAGCCAGAATGAAACAATTCAAATTCTGAAGAATTACAATCATGATCAGCAAATTTATTAATCATCTCTATAAATGAAAAGTTTGGATTGTGATATTCCAAAAAGCAAAGGATATAAGGTTAGAGTCTAGAAAATTTTATCAGAAAAACATAGTGTAAATGTATAGGATATGAGGACATAAAGATTTTCAATCAAATAGATGACTTCCAGGCATTGCTGATGAAAAGATCAGAGTGAAACACAAACAGATAAAATGAATCAAAATGTTAAATGCTGAGGACTAAATAAAGAAAAATGGCTTATATTTTATGAATAGATGATCAACATGAGTAGATAATAAATGTCCCCCTGACATACACACACACACACACACACACAAATATATATATATATATATATATATATATATATATATATATATATATATATATAGAGAGAGAGAGAGAGAGAGAGAGAGAGAGAGAGAGAGAGAAAGAGAGAGAGAGAGAGTGAGAATTCTTTACTCTATTGTATATCCTGAGTTAATACTAATTTAAGTACAAGTTTGAAGTAGGTGGAGGAGCTCACAAACCATTTAGTGAATTTATACCTTACTTAGTGCTAGGTGAAAAGCCAGCAAGATTCTTGGAAAGCTCTACCTTTTTCTAACTCAGTCAGAAACTTGTGAATTATTTTAAAAGTTCACATCCTCAGAAACTGTTCAATCAGGAAACTGTGTACCCTTTTGATAAAAAATTGACCTTCAGAAGGAGCTAAGTAGATCCCACAGACACTTCCCCCTTGGCAGTGCTAGACAATTTGGAAAGAGTGATTGGCCCCTATGAAGAGAGGAAGAGACAAGAAGTTACCATAAAAGCGAGCCCAGAACTCAGTCTGAAAAGGTGGCCTGGGAGAAGGATGTCTGAAGATATTGTCTTCTGGAGGTAGCCTTCTAATTGGTGAGAGTGTTTTGCCTTCAATTTGACCCTGAAGGAGCTCCAGCTGAGGACCTTGGACTGCTTTCTATTAGGACTACCATTTGGGTGAGTGAAAAAAGCTGACTTCCTTTTCCTGACTTATTTTAGAGGTACTATCCCCCCAAATAGGCCCCTCATCTTGAAAGAGGCCTTGTGGCTAAAACCCTTGTTTAATTTACCTCTACGTCCCCTTTGCTGGGATCTTTGGTTCAGACCAGGCCAGAGTAAATATCTGCTCTTTTTGATTTTCTTACTTTCACTCTTTCTCCATTTGTAAATAAACTACCATAAAAAAGTTATTTGGAATTGAGTAATAATTCCTGGCAACCACACTCTTTTAAATTTTTATTTTTTCACCTTTTTTATTTTTACTTCTTACGTTCCTACCATTACAAAATATATACATATAAGAACAATTATATTATGTTTATATAATATACAATTATGTATATTTGTGAATACATGTATGTACATATATATACATCTGTGAACACAACCCATATGTATATTGTTGACTATATTCACTTGGGCCTATAAATATCTATGTATATATGTATTATCTCTATCAATCTATCCCATCTATCTTTAATTAACTAATTCTAAAACTCTTTTTCTTTAATATTAAAAAAAATATTGGCTCTGAGAGCAGCTGGGTGGCCTGGTGGATTGAGAGCCAGGCCTGGAGACAGAGGTGCTAGGTTCAAATCTGGCTTCAGACACTACCTACCTATTTGACCCTGGGCATGTCACTTAACTCACATTGACTCTTCTGCCTTAGAACCAATACATAGTATTGATTCCAAGATGGATAGTAAGGGTTTAAAAAAAAAGAATATTGGCTCTAAAGTTATATTAAAATATTATGACTTGATTCTCACTATGCTGATGACTTTGACAAATCAGTTCTCATTTTTAGATTCTAATTTTCTTATCTATAAAAAGGATTTACACTAGAATACTTCTAATATTCCTTTACAACTCTTAACCTATTATCCTTTAAGAGAGTATTAGAGGGGGCAGCTGGGTAGCTCAGTGGAGTGAGAGTCAGGCCTAGAGACAGGAGGTCCTAGGTTCAAACCCGGCCTCAGCCACTTCCAGCTGTGTGACCCTGGGCAAGTCACTTGACCCACATTGCCCACCCTTACCACTCTTCCACCTATGAGACAATACACCGAAGTACAAGGGTTTAAAAAAAAGAGAGAGTATTAGAGATACCCTAGATTTTATAGAATATTTGTTCTAATCCTCTCATTTTATAGATTAGGAAACTGGACCCAGAGGAGTAAAAGGACTTAACAAACTTATCCAGCAAGGCAGTTGCCAAATAAGCTCAATAATTAATTTCACTACTGATTGATACTATTCCCAATTTTTCCTGTACTCACTTGCATCATTTTTCTAATGAATTTGTTATTTTACTTAATATCAATGTTATAATGGATATTTTGTAATGATTAATAGTATAGAATAGAACTCCTCAAAATCCTTTATTAATTCTTGCAACTAATTCTGCCACATTCTAATATTAATGTCCTTTCAAATTATTAGTAAAATTTAAGGTTAAGAAGTCCATATTGGTTTTAATAATATAAAATATCTTATTTATTTTTAATGACTATTTCCTCCTCACAAGGATTTGTCCCTTGATGAGTATCTTCTTCCTCTAAACTCATTCAAATGCAGAGGATTTAATATGCTCATTTTACAGCAACAAACACCAACTAGATCAGGGTTTTTGGCCGAGTCTAATTCTCTTTCTACTTTACCAAGAGATAATCATGATATCTCTCATTAATATGATAAATTGAATTTTGCAAAGCTATTTTTATGATTAAACTACAATCCCACAAGACAGATGCTATAGCTATATTGTTATTGACACAATTTTTAAATATTTTGAGGCTAAATTTGAATCTACATCATATTCAATTTATGTACCTCACTCTATTTATTATGCTGTTAGGCTTCCCCAGGAATAATATGATTTGATATTGAAATTTGAGATTGAAGAAAAGTTAATACTATTCCTGAGACGAAAAATGATGTGTCAACCAAATTAATTAACAGTACCCTAATTTTTAATTTGAGGAAGGAATCCAGATTTTCTTCACTCAATGCTGTAAGATGTGCTGTTTAAATGCATTTTAGAGTGCTATCTAATTAGCAGGCCATTTTTCAAGTAAACTCATAACTAAATCATTTTAGAAAGTTTTTATACATACTCAAACTAGTTATAAGTGTGCACTTCTTGGATGATATTCTCAACTATTCTATGGATATACAATTATTTTTTCTATCTTCTATTCAGGAGCATAAAGTAAATATCAAATTATTACTCACATATATTCACCTATACTCACCTTTCAAGGTTGAGTTAGAAAATCATTTCTATAAAATGAAATGCTTTGGTCATGCCTTGAAACCAAAAGTGTTATCAATAGTGTTAGTTAAACTAGGGAAGAGAACTTTGGAGTTAAGATGGCCCCAGCAGCAAGATTCTTCCTCTCCTCTCCACTAACTAAGATACACTGCGTCAAAAGGTCTAAATGAAAATCATATGAGCAAAGGGGCTCCACTGTAGAATACAGCATAGAAGGTAGGCAAAGTTTTGGCATTTCCATGCTAAAAGGGGCCAAAATTACTCCCACCAAGGGGTGAGCTCATTACCCCTCCCCCACACCACTTACTGTTTCAGAGTTGGAGCAAGCACAGGGCAACTTCTAGGTTTTTGAGAGGGGGAGGTCTGTTGAGCTGAGGTCACCACAGACATACCCCTGAGAGCAGGGAGATTTGGGTTCCTGGAGCTAGGGCAAAGAGACAGAACAGGGTTACACACAGTAGACAACAGAAAATCAAAAAATAGCCTCAGGGTAAAAACCTCAATGAATCTCAATATAGAGGCTTGCCTATACTCCACACCAAGACCTCTGCTGGCCAATATCTAAGTTTTGTAAGAGGGAAACATAGGAAAGATTATGGTTGGACTGGATATTTAAAGTTTGGTCACTAGAAGTTGATTACTCTATTTCAAAATAAAAGAGACCCAAGGCAAGATGGCTTTTATGGTGGCTTATTTATACTTAGGAAGGTGGAAGGTAGACCAGAGGCTCAGACCAGGGAGGCTTAGGGGCCCCAGCAGAGGGGAAACAGAGGTTAATTAAACAAGGCTTCTAGCCACAAGGCCTCCTCTAAGAAGAGAGGCCTCCTTGAGGCTAGAGCCTCCAGAAACACCAAAGAAAAAGGAGAGTCAGCCTAACTTACCCACATGACAATTCAAACAGAAGCAGTCTGAAGTCTCACTGGAGCTCCTTCAACATCAAGTTCAAAGAACCAAAAGCCCTCCTCAGGAAGTTACCATCATATTTAAAAGATAGCAACTTTTGTCACTTCTTGCATCCACCTCCAGTTTCACAGGGACAAATGGCAGCCTCAACACTGTTTTAGACTGCCCGGGGGAAGTCACTTGTTTTTGATTCGTCACTTACTATCACATGTAGGTCACAGACCTCCCCCTCCCCACTTAATTCTAAGTTGGGTGGGGTGACATTATTCCTGGTGACCAAAGTCTAAGGAATGAATGAGATGAGCTAATTCCATTTACACAGTTCCCAGGGGAAGGTTGAGGCCACCACAGATTTGCCCCTGAGAGCAGCAAGACTGGGATCCCCAGGAGGCTGAGGAATGCAGAGCTTGGGTAAATAGACAGCTCAGGGCTGCTCACAGCAGACCCTGCTGGACAGACTAGAAAAATAGAAAAATAACCTCAGGGCAAAAACCTCTCTGGAGCTCAATACAAAAATCACCCATCTTCCTCACCTAGACTTCTAACCAGGAAGGAACAAGGCAATGGCCACCAACTCCCAAGAACTACAATCCACCTCTAAAACACCAAGAAGAAAACTTTAAACCTGGATAATTTTCATGCAGAAAAAAATCTAGGCTAAAGAAGAGACATCAGAAGATGACAAACAAGTAAACATACCCAAACATTACCAAATCAATGGAAATTGGTCACAACATCTTGAAGAGTTCAAATATGAGATTATAAGAAAAATGGAAGAGGTTTGGCAAGAAAAGTGGTAAATAGTTCAAAAAGAAAATAAAAATCTAAAAACAGAATCTCCCACTTAGAAAAATGAAGCCCAGAAATCAAATGAAATAATAAGCAAATTGAAGACTAAAAATAACCAGCTAGAAGCCATGAAGAACAGAATAGATCAAAATGAAAAGGAAAATCAAAAGATCTTAGCTGAAAACCAGTAATTAAAAACTAGAATTTGGGAAGTAGAATTAGACAGCAAGAATTAATAAAGCAAAGTCAAAAGAATGACAGAATAGAAGGAAATATGAAAAATCTCACTGAGAAAATGACTGCTCTGAAAAACTGATCTAGAAGAGACAATTTGAGAATCATAGGCTTATCTGAAAACCTGGAAACAAACAGAAATCTTGACATCATACTACAAGAAATTATCCAAGAAAACTGTCCTTATATTCTTGACATTGATATTAATTGTCAAATAAAATTGACATTGATAGAGTCAATAGATCACCCTCTACATTAAATCCACAAAAGACAATTCCTAGCAATGTAATTTCCAAATTCAAGAGATTCAAAGCTAAGGAGAAAATATTACAGAAAGAGTCAATTCAGATATCAAGAAGCACCAATCAGGATTACACAGGATCTGGCAGCCTCCACACTAATGGACTACAAAGCTTGGAATACCTAACCATCAAAACTGACTATATACTTCCAGGGGAAAGTATGGGCATTCAACATAATAGAAGATTTCCAAGTATTTGTAAAGAAAAGACCAGAACTAAGCAAAATGTTTCATATACAAACACAAAAATCAAGAGAAACATAACAAGATAAATAAGAAAGGGAGGGGAAAGAAAAAAATCTTTAAGGGCTTCAGTAAGGTCAAATTATTTATATTCCTATAAGGAAAATGTTATTTGTAACTCAAAAATTATATTTATTATTATAGTAATTAGAAGAATTATTCATAGTGTTGTGAGGAAGATCATTTAGTATTAGATACATATAGTTTATATGGAAGGGCTGGAGCATTCCAAGATGGAATGAAGGATCAGGAACTTGCTTGTGCTCTGAGAGAGACTCCATTAGTGGTTGGCACAAATTGTTGCTAGCCCAGGGAGATCTCAGACCTGCATGCTGATTTCCTGGGATCCTGAGTGGTGGTGGCTTTCAACAAGTGGGCAAGACCTGTAGAGCTGCACCAAGTGGAGGAGGAGTTTGGGATCTGGTGGGCAGAATCTCAAGTACACTCTCTCTACTTGGAGACCTTGTACCACCTTGGATTTTGGCATCCTGCGATCATCTGTAGATTACTATGAGAACCCTCAAAGCCACCCTCAGGCCCTTTAGCTGTGCTGGTCAAGCCTGGCTGGAACCAGGTTTGAAGCAGCCTCTTAGTGACTCCAGTACTGCTCCTTTGAGCCCTGCCTAGCTAGGTCTACTAGAATTAGAGTAGACAAGTCGTCCCCTTGCCCCTGTGGTTTTGCCCTTTAGGTTCCTAAGTGTAGAATCCCCTATCCCACCTTTATAAGTAAATCATAATTAAAACTGTTAAAAACCCTTTACCTTGCCTGCTGGTTCCAAAGACCCTGGCCTAGGGTGAGCAGAGTATCAGTTGGAGCTAACTGCCATTCTTGATTCTTGGTCTCCCTATCCTGGCTGGTTCTGTCTCTCCTTCAACCCAGTGTTTGTACCCACAAACCATTAGGACACATTTATATCCCTGGTGCCCCAATCTTTTTACAATAGGTAGAGGTTGGGGTACTAAGTGGTCTAAGATGATATGTCTATGCAAAAGAAAAGAAAAAATGTAGGGGAAATAGAAGATGGCACCAGGATAAAATTGAAGAAATAAGAAAAATAGGATAATCTGTACTACACAAAGAGGCTCATGGGAAGGGGAGGGGAAGAATACTATTCTGAGAATTAGAGGAAGAGAGTGCTAATAGGTAATACTTAAACCTAAATTTCAGTGGAATCAATTGCAAGAGGGAAGAGAATCTAAATGCATTGGGGTATCAAATTCTATCTTACACTACAGGGAAGGTGAGAAGGAAAAAACCAAGGAAGGAAGCAGGATGGGGAGTAAGAAAAGGGATGGAAAGAGAGGGGGGAGGGAATTTAATAGACTCTAAAAAGTAATAAGAAGGAAATCAAAAGGGAGGAATTGGAAAGGGAAGTAAAATAAGTTTGAGGGTTAGGGAAACTAATTAAAAGCAACCACTGGTTTAAAAGTAAATAATGAAAGAAGAAAGGGTCTTACTAGGAGAAGAAATCAAAATGTTGAGGAATACACAGGTGGTAACTCTGAATGTGAATGGGATGAATTAACCCATAAAACTAAAGCAAATAACAGAGTGGATTAGAAACTAAAATCCTATTATATGTTGCCTACAAGAAACACACATGAGGCAGGTAGATACAAATAGGGTGAAGGTAAAAGGCTAGAGCAAAATCTACTGGGCTTCAATTGAGAAAAAGAAGGCAGGAGTTGCAATCATGATATCTGACAAAACCAAACTAAAAATAGATCTGATTGACAGAGATAGGGAAGATAATTACATCCTGATAAAAGGCAGTATAGACAATAAGGAAATATCAGTACTCAACATGTATGCACCAAATGGTATAGCATCTAAATTTCTAAAGGAGAAACTATGGAGTTCAAGGATGAAATAAATATTAAAACTATACTAATGGAGCACCTGATTCATCTATCATATCTAGATAAATCAAAAGAAAAATAAATAAGAGATAGGTAAGAGATGTGAATGAAATCTTAGAAAAATTAGTGTTAATAGATATGTGGAGAAAAATAAATAGGGACAAAAAGAATACACCTTCTTTTCAGCAGCACAAGGTACATTCACAAAGATTGACCATGTACTTGGACATAAAAACATGGCAAACAAATGCCAAAAAGTAGAAATAATTAATGCAAGCTTTTCAGATCATAATGCAATAAAGATAATAATTAGCAAAAGTACATGGAGAGCCAAACCAAAACTAATTGGAAATTAAATAATATGATTCTCCAAAATTGGTTAGTTAAACAACAAATCATAGAAACAATTAATAATTTCATTGTAGAAAATGACAATGATGAGACTTCTTACCAAACTCTATGGGATTGTAAAGAGGGAAAAGAGGTTTTGTTTGGGTGAATATTAAATGGTTTGGCCACCAGGGAATTGAATAATTATCAATCCCCAATTAAAGAATAACTTCAAGTCAAAATGACTTTTATCAAAGTTTATTTACAAATGAGAAGAGGAAGAGAAAATAAGAAAATCAGAAAGAGGATAAGATAGGATAAGTAATCACACTAGATAATTTGCTCCAGCTCCATATTTTAACCCAGTCAGATCTAATTAGTTCTTAGTTTATGGAGGCTCAATCTTGAGGCCAAGGAAGAGGGCTAGAAGGCCTTGGAGGTGAATGAAGCAAAAGCTTCAGTCACAGAGTCTCTTTTGAAAGAACAGTTCCTTTACAGAAATGCAGGAAGATTTAGTCTTTAAACTCACCACATGTAGTTCTAAGGAAAAGATTTAAGAACAGTCTCACAAAAGTCTCAGGGTCCCAGGTCCAGCACTCCTCCAGGTCCATTTCATGAACAAGAAGAGTTCCTTCAGGTCCAATGCAGGAACCAGAAGAGTGCTACAGGAAGTTGTCACTCTCTTTTAAAGGGGCTTCCTTTTGCATCACTTCCTATGCCTTCCTCTTAGTTTACATATCCAATCACAACAAGATGCAGCCAAAGCAGTACTCAGGGGGAAATTTATGTCTTTCAGTGCATATATTAACAAATTAGGGTGGGCAGAATTCAATGAATTGGGCATGTAAATTTAAATAAAAAAGAAAACTAGAAAGTGAAAAAAATTAAAAATCCCCAAATGAAAACTAAATTAGAGATCCCTAAGAATTAAAAGGGAAATTAATAAAATTGAAAGTAAAAGAACTATTGGATTAATAAATAAGACTAGAATCTGGTACTTTTAAAAAAACAAACAAAATAGATAAAGTGTGTGTTAATCTAATTTTAAAAAAAGGAAAGAAGAAAATCAAATTAACAGTATCAAAGATGAAAAGGGAGACCTCACCTCTAATGAAGAAGAAATTAAGGCAATAATTAGAAAATATTTTTTCAATTACATGGTAATAAATGTGGCAATCTAGGTGATATAGATGAATATTTACAAAAATATAAATTGCATAGATTAACAGAAGAAGAAACAGAATCCCTAAGTAATCACATATCAGAAAAAGTAATTAAAAAAGTCATTGAACAACTCCCTAAGAAAAATATCCTCATAGTCTGATGGATTCACATGTGAATTCTATCAAACATTTAAAGAACTACTAATCCCAATACTATAGAATCTATTTGACATAATAGGAAAAGAAGGAGTTCTACTAAATTCCTTTCATGACAAAAATGTAGTATTGATTCCAAAGCCAGGCAGGTCAAAAACAGAGAAAGAAAACAACAGAAAAATCTTCTTGATGAACATAGTTGCAGAAATCTTAAATAAAATACAAGTAAAAAAGACTCCAGCAAGTGATCATGAGGGTTATTCATTAGGATCAGGTGGGATTTATACCAGGAATGCAAGGATGGCTTAATATTTGGAAAACCATCCACATAATTCACCATATCAACAAGAAAAACAACAATGTTTTTGATTATTATCTCAATAGATGCTTAAAAAGCCTTTGACAAAATACAATACTCATTCCTATTTAAAACGTTAGAAAGTATAGGAATAGAAGGGTCTTTCCTAAGAATAAATAAAAGTATATATTTAAAACCATCAGCAAGCATCATCTGCAATGGGAATAAATTAGAAGCCTTCTCAATAAGATCAGGAGTGAAAAAAGGATACCTATTATCACCTCTATTATTTAACATTGTACTAGAAACAGTAGCAGTAGCAATTAGAGAAGAAAAAGTAATTGAAGGCATTAAAATAGGCCATGAGGAGATCAAACTATCACCTTTTGGAGATGATATGATGGTCAACTTAAAGAATCTTAGAGAATCAACTAGAAAAGCTAGTGGAAATAATCAAGAATTTTAGCAAAGCTGCAGGATACAAAATAGACCCACACAAATCATTAGCATTTATATATATATATATATATATATATATATATATATTTCCAACACATCCCACCAGCAAGATTTAGAAAGAAAAATTCCTTTTAAAATCACCCTAGACAATATAAAATAATTATTAATATATCTGCCAAGACAAACAGAGGAATTATACAAAGACCACTACAAAATCCTTTACACACAATTAAAACTAGATCTAAACAATTGGAAAAAACATTAATTGTTCATGGGTAGGATGAGCTAACCATAATAAAAATGACTATCCTAACCAAATTAATTTACTTATTTAGTGCTATACCTATAAAATTATCGAGAAACCTTTTTTTATTGATTTAGGGAAAAAAAGCTATAACGAAGTTTATTCATAAGAAAAAACAATCAAAAATATGAAGGGGAATAATGAAAAAATGTGAAGGAGGGGGCTTAGCAGTAGCAGACCTTAAACTATACTATAAAGCCGTTGTCATCGAAATAATTTGGTACTGGTTAAGAGACAGAAGGGAGGATAAGTGAAATAGACTTAGAGTAAATAACCTCAGCAAGACATTGTATGATAAATCAAAATAACCCAATTTTGGGGACAAAAATCCACCATTTGACAGAAACTGTTGGAAAAATTGGAAAACATTATCGGGGAGATTAGGTTTAGATTAATATCTCACACCCTACACCAAGATAAATTCAGGATGGGTGAATGACCTGAATGTAAAGAAGGAAACTTTAAATTAATTAAGTGAACAAAAAATAGTTTACTTGTCATATCTATGGGAAAGGAAAGATTTTAAGACAAAGTAAAAGTTAGAAAATATTACAAAATGTAAAATAATTAATTTTGATTACATTAAATTAAAATTTTTTGAACACACAAACCAATGCAATAAAAATTAGAGAGGAAGTAACAATTTTGGGGGAAAATAATCATAACAAACCTCTGACAAAAATCAAATTACTCAAATTTATAAAGAGCTAAATCAGTTGTACAAAAAAGCAAGCCATTCACCAATTGATAAATGGGCAAGGGACATTAATAGGCAATTTTCAGATAAAGAAATCAAACCTATCAATAAGCACATGAAAAAATGTTCTGAATCTCTTACAATTGGAGTAATGCAAATCAAAACAACTCTGAGTTACCTCGTCACACCTAGCAGATTAACTAAAATGACAGCAAAGAAAAGTAATAAATATTGGAGCGGATGTGGCAAAATTGGGACACATGCATTGCTGGTGGTGTTGTGAATTGATCCAACCATTCTGGGTGGTAATTTGGATCTATGCCCACTGGGCTTTAAAAGAATTTCTGCCTTTTTATCCAGCCATAACACTGCTGGGTTTTACCCCAAAAAGATTATAAGGAAAAAGATTTGTACAAAAATATTTATAGTCATGGTCTTTCTGGTGTCAAAAAATTGGAAAACAATGGGATGCTCTTTGATTGGGGAATGGCTGAACAAATTGTGGTATCTGCTGTTGATAGAATATTATTTTGCTGAAAGGAATAATGAACCAGAGGAATTGCATGTGAACTGGAACAACCTCCAGAAATTGATGCAGAGTGGAAGGAGAACTTTTTCACAGAAACTGATACATTGTGGCACAATCGAATGTAATGGATTTCTCTATTAGCAGCAATGCAATGATCCAGGACAATTTTGATGGACTTATGAGAAAGAACACCATTCACATCCAGAGAAAGAACTGTCGGAGTGGAAACACAGAAGAAAAACAACTGCTTGATCTCATGGTTTTATGGGGATATCATTGGGGATGTAGACTCTAATTAGTGGTTCCCAAACTTTTTTGGCCTATTGCCCCCTTTCCAGAAAAAAATATTACTTAGCCTCCTGGAAATTTTTTTTTAAATTTTAATAGCAATTAATAGGAAAGATAAATGCACCTGCGGCCATCACTGGTGGTAGAGCCCACTTTGGGAATCAAAGTTGATCACTTAGAATCTAAGTGATCAAATTAATGCAAATATCAATAATATGGAAATAGGTCTTGATCAATGACAGGTGTAAAAGCAGTGGAATTTCTTATTGACTATGGGAGGGGAAGTTTTAGGAGGGGAGGTAAAGAACATGAATCATGTAACCATGCATGGAAAAATATTCTAAATTATTTAATTAAATAAAAATTTTCAAATAAAAAACAAACAGGGGAAGAAAATATGCAAATATTGCAAATATAATATATTTGAAATAAGAGTGTATTTGAGTGCTATCTTTGGATGCTGTCAATTTCCTGGCTGCTCACCAGGCATTCAGATCTTCAGTGTTATCTTAAGTGGATAAATGTACTGAGATACCTGAATTGCCAAAATAAGATGAAGGCTTAGATCATGTTGTTCTTCTAATATTATGGGCTAGTAACAGCTCTATAGGAAATATAATTGCCCCAGAGAAAATTTTTGATATGGAAAATAGATCAGATTTATCCTACTGAATCTTACAATTATCTCTCTTACTAAATAGGCCTATTAATCTCAATATTTTCAGGATAATTGTTTGTGGCTTAGTGATAAATAGCAAGGCACCATCTGCACATAAAATCTCTTTTTATTCCTTTTCTCTTCTTATTACATCTTTATTTTAATCCTTTTCAATAAGGCCACATATTTATTGGGAAATGAATAGGAACATGGCCCTTATGAGCCATTGGCTACATTTACAAAGGTAAAACAAATGTAATTCTGTCCTTATTTGGGACACTCCTATCTTCTACTCATTGTAAAAAAGAGATTCCTGATACAAATGTTAGGAAAAGAATAGATCTATTAATGATAAGTTACACCAAACAGAGTTGGGCTCTGTCTCAATGTACAATTACTTGGGCATTTACCAGGGCTAGTTACTTGCTGGGTAGACACATTCACAATATATTTATTAATTTTTACTTCTGAGTAAATGGCCAATTCAATTTTGTTTCTATCTGTGGACTAGTTGACTGATTCCTCTACAGATGTAATTCTATTCTGCAGTTAACAATATATAATTTATATGACTGAGATGAAAGATGGAATTACATAACCCAGTCCCTTCACTTTTTCAGTCAAAGAAACTGAAATACACAGTGGTGTGTTCAAGGGACTTACTCAACTTCATATATCTATTTAATGTAAGGGCATGTGCTAAACAATATCTTCTAAATTCTTGGCCCAGCTTTTTCCTTATATTATAGGTATAAAGAATAAGGTATCACCTGGGATCACATAACCCATACATGTTAGAGTCAGGTCATAAGTTCAGGTCTCCCTTGTTCTCAGAACAGTTCTCTGAAGGTTAGCAACAAAACTTTTCTACTATTCTATTCCATGAGAAAATGAATTGATTTGCAAGATACTTAATATCTCTACCTTATATGTAAAATGAGAATGATAATAGCATCTTCCTTATAGAGCTGTGGTGAATATCAAATAGTTTAAATGATATTTAAACTATTTGATATTGATGGTAGCATAAAATATATTTTGATTAGACAAATGTTTTGATATTGATGGTAGCATAAAATATATTTTGATTAGACAAATGTTGTTCTAATATGAGTTTAATTTCAGCTTTATGATTATAAGAAAGACTATTAGATAGCAGGTCTTATGTGAATGCTTTTGGGAATTTAGTAGTTTTTAAGTATAATATTATTCAACAGTGTGTTGCAACAAGGGAAAAAATTCTAATCATCTACTGTAGGCACTGAGAATCATAGCATTTATAACAAAATTGGTAATATAATAATATTAATGATAACCCTAGAGTATCTTCCCTAGTCAGGTCATGTATATTTTTACAATTTTTTTATTTATTTAGAATAATTACATGATTCATGATCTTTCCACCCCTCTTCCCTTCCCACTACTGGAGCTGACAAGCAATTCCACTGTGTTATATATGTATTATTGTTCAAAACCTATTTTCATATTATTCATATTTGAAATAGAGTGATCATTTAAAGCCAACACCCCAGTCTTATTCCCATCGAACCATCTAATCAATCATGTGTTTTCTTCTGCATTTCTACTCCCACAATTCTTTCTCTGGATGTGGATACCATCCTTTCTTATAAGTTCCTGGTGCATTGCATTGCTACTAGTAGAAAAGTCTGTTCCATGTAACTGTGCCATAGTGTTTCACTTTCTGTGTACAATGTGGCTCTGTTCATTTCATTCTGTGTCAATTCCTGGTAGTCTTTCCAGTTCATATGGAATTCCTCCAGTTCATCATTTAGTCAGATCATATCTAAAAGACTTCTATTCAGTGAACGTTTTAGGAAAGGTAGACATCAACTGGTCTTATTGGGATGACAAAAGATCTAAAGAATACACAATGTGATGACCCATTTGAAAGAAGACTGAAGAGGAAGAGAAGTTATGTAGTATTGAGTGACATGATACTAGTCTTCATATATTTGAAGTATGAGGGAATAATCTTGTTCTTGCTTACATGAAGTAAATTTGGGATTAATACACACACAGAGAAAAAGTTTTACTGTGAAACATTTAATCATAATACGAGGTGGGGAAGAACTCCCTCAAAATTAGAACTTTTCAAAAGGAGAAAAATTATCTTTGTAGGTAGTTAGTTACACTCACTCATTTCTATGAGAGGCTAGATTAAGGGTTTGCAATCATTTGTGTGTGTGTGTGTGTGTGTGTGTGTGTGTGTGTGTGTGTGTGTGTGCATGCATGGAATTGACTTCTTTGGCAATCTGGTGAAGCCTAAGGATCTCTTCTGAGAATATCTTGCAAAGTAGCTTATATTAAAAATAAGATTACAAGAGAAAACCAACCAGAGAAAATAAAGATTTATTTTATTTCACATTCAAAATCCTAGACACCTTGATATCCAACCATTTCTTTTAGATGCAAATTTATTAGAATGTTATTAAGGTGATTCCTTGTCAGAATTGGGTTGGACTAAATAGTCTCTGAGGTGTCTTGATGCTCATAGGTTTGATTCCTCTTTGATGATTCCTGTCTAGATATTTTTTCTTCTCTCCACCCCCCACCTCCATGCTTAGACACAAAACTGCATGGGTGAATATTTTACTGGCTTTCCTGAAAAAATTCAAATGTGCATAAAACTGTCCTAGTTGAGAATACTACCACATAAGCCTTTTCACTCACACTTTATGGAGCTCCTCATCTCTTGGATTTCTTGGTGGAGCCATCATCTTATAAATATGACTTTGGCAGGTACAGAATTGACTTTGAATATTTCTGGCAGTATAGAAACAATTGGTATTTATATCCTCAAACACATTTTCATGCTGCTGTTAAAGTAGAGCAAAAATATTGGTCTTAATTATCTTTTTCATATGTTGGTTTAGCATGTACAATGCAGTAGTTGAGGTGATAAAATTAAATATTTTCTCCTTCAAGAAAATACTTTAAAAATCTGTACTCACATGGAATGATCTGAATTCACTAGTGTGGTTTATTTTCCTCTATATTCTTTAGATTATTGATGTCATTTCTAAAATGTGATTACAAGAACAGAATATAATACTTCAGGTACGTCCTAACAAGAACAAAATTACAATCAAATTATACTTTCCCTTTTATTGAATAATATGTCTTTCTTAGTTAAAATTAAGACAGAATTTTTGGTCTATTTATTTTATATAATAATGTTTCTTCAAAAGAGATCACCTTCCTTATCTCACTATTTTGTTGGATTTGAGATTTTGATAGTCTGGATATTATCTCCATCCATTCATAATTAGTAGCATACATACCTATGTCCATGCCTTCCTATATATCAGGTACTTTGCTTGTTTTAATAAGTGTGTCATCACTAGCAAATTTGGTATCATTCTTCACTTTAGACTCTGGGCAGGTATCCTCTATGAGAGTGTTTTAAAAAAAAACTCTTGGTGAGTGCTTTTTCTCAATTTTATGTAAGTTCTTTGAGGGCAAGAATTGTGGTTTCAATTTTCAGATAATGATAATGTTTTGACAGAGATGAAAAGGCATATTTTGAATGGTAATTGATATTTTTCAATCATTTTGTAACAGGTTCATTATTTTTTTAAATTTATAAGCATATGATCCATTGCTTTAGTTATGGAGAAGAAATCATTGTGGAGAGGGGTACTCTCTAACTTATCAATATAACTAACAATTGCTGTTATGAAATAAAGGCAATATTGATAATGTTAAGGAACAAAGGGGAATATAGGAAGGTAAGGGATGAATGGGGAGTATAGGAAGGGCTAATCAAGCAGGCCAATCACAGAGGGTAGGTACTTGAGGGTATTGGGAGGAATAAGCTGGATCTTTTAGGCAGGGAGACTATCTTTACGAAATAAGAATTGGGTCAGCCAGAGATGGTATGAGTCTGGCTGAAGGGTTTCTGTTGTTAGTTTCTAAGGTCCCTTGAGGGAGGAGACAAGAGGCCCTCCTTGCCAATGAAAGCTGAAACCTTACAGGAAGAGGTGGGTGGCCACTTCCTGCCCAAGATAGATGCCTAGGTTTGCCCTCAAGAAATAAAGAAAGGTTATTCCTTTCCTTCTTGAGCCTTTGCCCTATTAGTGGATACAAAGATTCACCAGAAACTCTTTGTGTAAATACCAAAGGGGTTTATTAATGCCAGTGTTAAGCTGAGGAAATGGGGATTAGGGTTTTGTAACTGCTGCATGGGAAAAGCTGGTACTGGGGGAAGGGTCACAGAAGAGGGAGTCAGACTAAGGGAGGCCTGCTCCCTTAATCAGGGATAGTTTCACTGTCCTGACATAAAAGGATTTATCAGATCACCAGATAAGGGGATGGCTTGATTTAGGTTGTCCTGTCTGCCAACAGAAGCTAATTCCTATGATCTCCACCCACCAAATCACCCTTCCTCCCAGAGCCCAATGGGAAATCCAGGGAATAGAAGGATATCAATAGAGAGGTCAAGGAGAGGTCCAGGGAAGTCAGGCTAAGCCCAAAGTGCCCAGAAGCAAAAGGCTCTTTAGTTGGTAATCCAGGGATATTTATAGACTCAGGATCCAACAGTTTTCCCGTGAGCTCCGTGTGAACATTCTATCCCTTTCCAACTGTCAGAGTTGCTACAGTTGGTCTGCAAAAGCAAGAGCTTTTCCTGCAACCCTGCATTACATTGTTCAATAACTTCCTTCAACAGGCAGACAGCATAGCACATCCAAATGATGTGTACTACTTCAGTTCAATCCTTCCGAACTATTTTCAGGCTAACTTATATGAAGAAAGTGTGAGGAATTCCTACCAATTGCAAATATACTGACATATACTAGGCCAGCAACCCAGTTTGGTTGAAGCATGAGAGCACCCTCAAGGAGACATGAGAGGCAATATTTTCCATCCATGCAAGTCAAACCACCACCTTCACCATGAGTATTATTTCCCTTTACGCCTTCACAGAGACAACCCAAGACCCTAAAACTACAGCCTTGAAGGTAGCTTTGCTTTTGCCTGATATCCTCCCACATGATTCTGGAATGTAGCTTTATGAATGTTCCTGCAAAAGCTGTAGACTTAGCTACTGAAGTTTCAGAAAAGAAAGCTCTTGCTGTCAATGTCTCTGGCACTTTCAAATGGTTCAATATCAAAAATTAATATGCAGACATTAAATGACTCAAAGTGAAGCAAGCAGAAGCACTAGAGTATTTTACTCAGTATATCAGTAATATATAGTGATCAATTATGAATTAATTAATTATTACAGACAATATAAGAATTTAGGACAACTCTAAAGGACTTAACAAAAAAAGACAGAAGGAATTGATGAAGTCTGAATGCAAATTGAAACGTATCATTCTTCCCTTTATTTCCTCCATGAATTTTTCTCTAATGTAAGAGATATGCTTTCCCTCATAACATGATGAACATTGAAATATGTATTATGTGATACATGTACAACCTATATCATATCACCTTCCATTATGAAGTGAAGAAAAGTGTGGAAGGAAGGGAGAGAACATCGTCTCAAAATGTCAGAAGACAATTATCAAAAATAATATACACATAAGGAATTTTTAAAAGAAAAAAATCATTAATAATATTTTTGTTAGTGGAAATGGTAGCAAAGAAGTATTAATATCTGCTTTGTGGCTTTACCGTATCAATCATGGAATTTTTCCTTCATACATGTAACTGAAACTTTTCATTTATTATCTTCTCCATTAGATTTTGAGTTCCTTGAGATTAGAGTCTGTCTTACTTTTCTTATTTGTAGTTACACCTCTTAGCTTATTTGAATTGAAGGATATTATCAACTTCTTCATTGTAATTCTAAACTTCTAAAGGTCCCCCAGCCCACCTGAGCCTGTACAAAATGTATTAGCATATATAAGACATCTTTAAAATCCTATTCATTTAAAGTATGAGCACTGTAAAAAAATAAAATATTCTATGTATTATGTATCATTTTGCCTTTGGAAATATGGAAAAAATCTACATTTGAAATAATATTATCTGCTTCTACTAATAGAATATGTCGGCCATGTTGATATTCAAATGCAATTTTCTTTTTCTTTCAGTTTCATTTATAAGAGAAGTGTTAGCTTAATATAATTCAATTCTCCTTATAATATATTCAATTGATGGTCACTGGACAAGGATTTCACAAATAATGTGCTGTTATATTAATGATTATACGTGGTCTAAAATTTTTGTGATATTTAGCACCTTCTGCTTTCTCTTCTCTTTCTTTTTGCTAGCTGTCTTGCTTCCTAGATAAGAAAACATAACATAAAAGATTTAACTCTCTATCATTTCCAGAATTCTTCATCCCAATGTACTGTTTTGTTTGGTGGTTCCCTCAGTCACCCAATCTCTCTCTCTCTCTCCTCTCTCTCTCTCTCTCTCTCTCTCTCTCTCTCTCTCTCTCTCTCTCTCTCTCTCTCTCATATCCATCCAGTCATTATTCCATTCCTAAGCTTCTCTCTAGCTGCTTTGCTGCCAGCCATATATTATTCACACTTGACTCTAGTTTTCTATTTAAAGCTTTTGAGCCATAATCTGGGAAAACGTACTATTACTTATATTAAGAATGTATCATTCTGGGGACAGCTGGGTAGCTCAGTGGATTGAGAGTCAGGCCTAGAGACAGGAGGTCCTAGGTTCAAATCTGGCCTCAGACACTTCCCAGATGTGTGACCCTGGGCAAATCACTTGACCCCCATTGCCCACCCTTACCACTCTTCCACCTATGAGCCAATATATATAGAAGTTAGGGGTTAAAAAAAAATTTCAAAAACAAAAAAGAATGTATCATTCAACTCCATTTATCTTGACTCATAATCCTTCCAAATTCTAATCCTGCATCTTCCTGACCACACACACACACACATACTATATATATACATATATATATATATGCATATATATATGTATATATATATATACACACACTCTTTGTTATAATGATTATTTCTTGATTTTTCATTACTTCATTCTTCTTATGACACCTTGCACCTACAATTTTCAGTGTGATATAAGATAAGGGTGAAGTGGGACATAGAATTTTATCACCAAGTGGCTAATGTACTGGTGATGAAGCTTTCTAGTCTGGGTTTTGCATACCAACATAAATGTATTACTCAGCCTATACTCAGAGATTTTACCATAGCAGAAAAATCAGAGCTGGTATTTTTTAGTCATACCCTTAGAGAACCCAGGGTCACTTCTATCTATGATGAGTCATCAGAGTGGGACTTTGGAGTTATTTTAGAAAAATTAAATGCCATGCAAATGTTATGCAATGTCTATGCAAATGAGCACCTGGATTTTTAACAATCAACTGCCCTGTCCTCTTCTTTTCTTCTTTTAAAATATGAGTCTGTAGCACAGAATAATATAAAGGCAAAGGGAACTTTTAGATCATGTAGCCTAACTCCCTTATTTTAAAGATGAGGAAATCAAGGATTGAAAAGGAGAATAAAATAACTTTCACCACATCATAGATTGCAGATAGCAAAGCCAATATTTGATACCAAGTTGTCTGACATCAAATCTGTTACTCATTTCCTCTATATTATGTTACTCTCTCAGACAGTCAGTTTTTGGGTCAGTGTAATGTGCTTACCCCCTCAGAATGCCATAAATCACACAGAATAGTGCCCTGCAGAGAGGAGAGAAATGGGAATATCTATGAAAACAAATGACCTGACAAAAGTCATGGTGAATCTGAAGGACAAAATATTTGAAAGCAGTTGTTAAGAAAGGGTTTTTTTAATCCTCTAAATCCTAAATATTTATTTCAATAAGGAAATATCTTTATAGTAATCATTGTTATTTAAAATTGTAATAGTAATAAGTATGACAGTAATTCCTATCTAAATTTCATTAATTATAAAATGAGAATAACAATAATGTATTATCTTAAAATATGCATTTCTTATAAAAATTATCTTTTAGTTTGAGACATAAATTCATATTTTGTGGCATGAAAGGACTGTTTCTTAAAATTAGGAGATCAGAAAACATTCTTTGTCCAAAATAAATAGATGAGTTAATGGCATTTATACCATAAATGAAACATACGTATACATGAATGTTCATAGACAGAGAAATGTACAATATAACCATGCACATGATTCTAGAGTGCCTGGAAGCAACAAGCTTCTCAAAGATTTGATACTTATTGCAAAAAACTCTGCTTGATCCCAGGAAGAACAAAAGAGCATGCAAATCATATTAGAGAGAAATTTTGTATGACAAATTTGGGTGAGAGTATCTGTAACTTCTTTTCAAGAAAAGGATTTTAAGGACTTGAGATGAAATGTTTAAATTTAAATGTCTATTAGAGGGTACTTATAAAAGTTATCTTTTACTTATAGCTTCATTGGAGCATGGAGATGATTTGCAAGTTAAATCACCACAAAATCCATCTCCAATTTTATGAACATTTCCCCATGACTGATAAGCTGTAGGTTCAAACTAGAGAGCTGAGGATTTCCTACACAGCAACAGAGTAGATTCTAGAAGTGTATGGAATACATTCTCAAATTTCTTATCTCTTCCGGCTTAATTTAGGAAAAGGCAAGAAAGAAAGTATAAATAAATAAGGAAAATGCAAAGAATTTTCAGGACACCAGTGGGAGGGTGAAGAGAATGTCAACTCAGCTCTTACATTATAAATATTTCTTTCTTGGTACCTTTCCTCATTATATATATATATATATATATATATATAATGTTTTCCCACTTTTCTCTCAATACTTTTTGAGATATTAGAAGAGTTATACAGAATATATGTTACTTCCCATTGTTTCCAAATTTGAAATCTAGAAGAGGACTTTATAGATAAAGAAAATTGATTTTGATTTGATTTTTAAAATCCAATGATTTTCATCTTCTCTTTCTAAAACAATTGTTTTAACTCCCTACATATCCCATGGCAAAGTGCTAACCTTCATCATGTATGTGTGTGATAGAAATAATTTTAGATATCAATACTCTAAACTTCCAATCTCAACACTAATTTTAATTATTATATTCTAAATTCATTATTTTTCAATGTACTACAACAAAATGCATTTATACTAAATAATCTATGAAATGTTTCCACATTCTATATAAAAATGTTTCTAATCAGCTGTTAATGTCTATGCACATATGTATGTAAACATGTAATATACATGTATTTGTAAATATGTTCATATGTGTATGCATTTCTCTATATGCATATATTATCATTCATACATATATATATACATATATATGTATATATATATATATATACATACGTTCATTAAGGTGAGAATCTAAAAGGTCCTTTTCATTTATATCATACTTAAAGTTTATGAAAGTTTATGGAATTTTGACTTATTTTGGTCTCTTATAAAGAATGCTTTCTTAAAGACATTATAATGATGAATTAAATTACCTTGTGTAAATTGGCCAGTGAACAAGAATAATCCTCTATAAAATGGATTTCAATCCACTGCCTCATAAATATGGCTTTTCACAATCTTATAACAGCATCTCATTCCACTTTTTTGCATGCAACTCCTCTATAGTCAATTGTTTTTCATCATTTGCTTTGGAAAAATATCAGTGATATCATAGAGTGATATATTGATTTGAAAATAAATTGGATTTAAGTGAGTCAGAGTTGAACAAAGCCATCAGCCTCATTCTCTTTTCCAGAGTCATTAAAATCCAGTGGCAAGAAAGAAGTCAGGACACTTGGTGATGGCTGGTATGCAGTGGATGACCTTGGTATTTTTGACGTCTAAGTTCTCAGAGGTTCACAGCACCTATTTCTTCTACCTTTATGACCATTAGAACACATTGTTTTCATTTACCTTTTCCACCAGCAGAAGTCATCACATACTTAGAATTTACATTCCTAACTCACTGACAGGTTTGAGACCTCTTGGTTACCTTCAGCCTGATTCAGCCTATTTACTAAAACAGTTTTACTGGATCATGGCTGTAGCACATTCTACAGTGTTAGGAAGACACAGCTGAGTTTTGGGTGATGAACACTAAAACTAATATGGTCAAAAGGTCAATAAAAAAAGCTGGGTAAGTCCTCATGACAAAGGTGCCAGTCTTCTCTGAGCACTCCATTATATCCCTTTAGTCACTTATGCATTAGCAAAACTGTATTATTTACTATTTACCAAATATGTCAAGTTTGTTCCTGACTCATTGTCTCTTGAAATCTCTTTTATCTATAATGCTTGTCTCCCATTTTCACCAATGCTATTCTGCTTATCTTTCATTACCCAGCTCAAAATGACTTGCTCCAGAAACTTTCCTGATTTCTGCCTATAGCATCTAAGTCCAAACCAAAGTCATATGGCAAACAATGAGTTCTCACTTCATTGCTCCCTTATAAGACTTTGGAACTTCCTTATGTCACTTGTATTTCCTCTAAGTATTCATGTCCTTATGCTTATAATCTTACTTCTTGTACTATATTAGAAATTCTATGAATGCTAGTATAATTAACACTGTTTAATCCAAGATAGGTATCTTTTGCATAATAGATGGCCATAAATATTTACTGCCTAATTAATATATCGACACAGCTCCAGATTCATTTTCTGTTTTCTAGAAACTCCAGCCAGAGTCATGGATGAATTTGTTCTTTGAAAAATGCTGCTACTTCTTTTTAAGTTAAGTTTGTGAATAATTATATGGTATTATGCTATTTTATATATAACAGAATATATATATACACACACACACACATATATATATATATATATATATATATATATATATATAACTAGACTACTACTGCTCTATATGAAATTATGAAAAAGAAGATTTCAGAGAAGTAAAGGAAGAGATATATAAACTGATAAAGAGTGAAACAAGCAGAAATAGAAAACAATAAGCTCATTGTAAATACAAAAACAAAATCAGCAACAAAACATTCGACATAGAGAAATATCATATGACAAACAACTGTGAATGACAGTTATTCTCAGGAAAATAGTGATCTAAAATATTTTCAAAAAACTCATAAAGAACTGATCAAGTGTGAATGCAAACAAAAACACACTATATTCTATATATTTTCTTCATTTTTTGTTTTTTCTTTCATAAAAAGAATAATATGAAAAATGTTTTAATGATTTTGTGTGCAAAATACATAAAATTTGCTTACCATCTCAGGGTGGAGGGGGCAGAAAGAAATGGAAAGAATTTGGATCTTCAAATTAAAAAAAGTAAAAAAAAATTTCCAAGTAATTGAGGAAAATAAGATTAAAAAAATCTGTCTTTGATTATTATAAATACAAATATTATTGACTGTAGAGATCATTTCACTAATATTTGTAAAATTATTTACTGGATTCAGAAAGCATAGTTAAAATATATCAGTTCAACTTCCAGAGTTGAAGCAAAGATGGTGGAGTAAACCAGAACAGCTCCAAGTCACCACGAGAATCCTCTCCAACCAACATTAAAATATCACCATAAAAGGGATACAGGAGTGAAAGAACCAAATGGAAAACAATTGTCAATTGATTGGGAAGTAGTTGAACAAATTGTGGTACCTGATGGGGATGGAATATTATTGTGCTGAAAGGAATGATGAACTGGAGGATTTCTATATGAACTGGAAAGACCTCCAGGAATTGATGCTAAGAGGAAAGGAGTGCAACCAGGTGAACATTGTACATAGTTAGCAATTCATTTTGGCACAATCAAATGTAACAGACTTTTCTACTAGCAATACAATGATCCAGGACAATCCAGAGGAACTTATGAGAAGAATGCTATTCACATCCAGAGAAAGAACTGTGTTAATAGAAATGTAGAAGAAAAACACATGATGGATCACATGGTTTGGTGAGTATGTGATTGGGGTTTTGGTGTTAAAAGATCACTCTATTGCAAATATGCATAATATGGGAATACGTTTTGAACAAGGTTACATGTATAACCCAGTGGAATTGCTTGGAA
The DNA here is from genome assembly GCF_016433145.1 of Gracilinanus agilis. NCBI lineage: Eukaryota > Metazoa > Chordata > Mammalia > Didelphimorphia > Didelphidae > Gracilinanus > Gracilinanus agilis. The sequence goes on from NC_058131.1 coordinate 101,987,352, forward strand.
GCTCATGGAGGGGGTGGTGAAGAGGGGAGGTAAAGAACATCAATTATGTAACCATGTCAAAATATTCTTCATAAATAAATAAATTTAAAATAAAAAGGAAGTAAAAGAACCATTGAACTAATAAATAAGAATAAGAGTTGGTACTTTGAAAAAATAGATTAAAATAGATAAAGTACTGGTAAATCAAAGTAAAAAAGAAGAGAATCAAATTACTAGTGACAAAAATGAAGAGTGATCTCACCTCTAATGAAGACGAAATTAAGGCAATTAAGAGGTACAATGACCATTTTATGGCAATAAATATGATAATCAAGGGAAATGGATGAATATTTACAAAAATATTAAATGCCTAGATTAACAAAAGAAGAAATTGAACTTAAATCATTCCATCTCAGAAAAAGAAATTGAACCATCAATGAACTCCACAAGAAAAAATCCCCAGGGCCTACTGGATTCACAAGTGAATTCTATCAAACATTTAAAGAACAACTAATTCCAATACTACCCAAATAAATTGACAAAAGAAGTAAAGAAGGAATCTTACAAAATTCATTTTATGACACAAACATGATACTAATTCCCAAACCAGGAAGATAAAAAGCAGAGAAAGAAAATTACAGACCAATCTCCTTAATTAACATAAGATTAAAAAATCCTAAAAAAATGCTAGCAAAGAGATTATAAGAAGTCATCACAAGGATTATCTACTATGACCAGTTGGGATTTATACTAGGAATGCAAAACTTGCTTAACATTAGGAAACCATACATATAATTGACCATATCAGTAACCAAACTAACAGAAACCACATGATTATCTCAATATATTTAGAAAAAGCCTTTGACAAAATACAACACCCATTCCTCTTAAAAACACTAGAATATATAGGAAGAAAAGGACCTTCCCTCAAAATAATGAACAGTATTTATTTAAAATCATCATTAGGTATCATCTGCAATGGGTATATGTGAGGAGCCTTCCCAAAAAAAACAGAAGTGAAGCAAGGAAGCCCATTATCACCACTATTATTTGACATTGTACTGGAAATACTAACTGTAGGAATCAGAGGGAAAAAAAATAAATCAAAGGGATCAAAAGTATGTAGTGAGGAACCTAAACTATCACTCTTTGCAGCTGATATGATGGTATATGTAAAGAACCTGAAAAAACCATCTAAAAAGCTGGTGGAAATAATTAGTAAATTTAGCAAAGTTGCAGGATACAAAATAAATCCACATAAATCATCAGCATTTCTACTTATTTCCAATAAAATTCAGGAGCAAGAGTTAGAAAGAGAAATTCTATTTAAAAATCACTCTAGGGGGCAGCTGGGTAGCTCAGTGGATTGAGAGCCAGGCCTAGAGACGAGGAAATTGTTCAAATCTGGCCTCAGACACTTCCCAGTTGTGTGACCCTGGGCAAGTCACTTGACCCCCATTGCCTACCCTTACCACTCTTCTGCCTTGGAGCCAATACACAATACTGAATCCAAGATGGAAGGTAAGGGTTTAAAAAAAAACGCTCTAGAAGATGGCGACAGAGTGAAAAGCAGCTGCTTAACCTCTCCTAACCGAAACATATAGGACCCCTCAAGAAGACATAAAAACAAATCCAGAGGAATGAAGGCACCCCACAACAGGGCACAGCATTGGAGGTACATGGAATTGGGGTATTTCCATGCTACAAAGGGGAGAAACAGCTCTCACTAAAATGCAAGCTGAGCAACCCCCTCCCCCACCACACACCACCTACAGTGCCAAAGCCAGCTCACAAGAGTTAGAGCAAGTTTGGGGCACTCATTAAGTCTTCGGCAGCTACACGGGGTCACCAGGGCCTTCTCCTGAGAGCAGCAAGACTTAAGACCCCAAGAGGCTAAAGAACGCATGCAGACTTTGAACATAGACCCTGAGCTCAGGCATGAGTGCGGGCTCAGATGCAAGCCCAGACACGAATCCTGAGTGCAGGCGAGAGCTCAGAGTTTGAGCACAGGTAAGGACCTTGAGTGCGGACCCAATGCAGAGGGAAACACAACTTGGAAGCAGCTCCCTGATACTGTTAAAGGAGCCTTGGGCAGAGGAACAAGCAAGGGGACCAACAGGAGGCTTGACAATGAAAACAACAAAACCTGAGACCACAGGAGCCTAAAGAGCACAGACAGACCCTGAGTGTGAGGATAAACCTGACAGGGCACTGAGCTAACAATGGCAAGCCAGAGACAAGAACCCCAAAAGAGAAAGATCATCAAGAAGAAATCTGTAACACTAGACAACTTTTACACAGATAAAATCCAGACAACAGCTCAAATAGCAGAGGAGAACAAACAAGTAATCATATCCAAACCTTCCCAAAATAATGAAAACTGGCCACAAGCTATAGAAGAGTTCAAATCTGAGATGATGCGAAAGATGAAAGAGATCTGGTAAGAATATAACAGCTTAAAAGGTAGAATTTTGCAATTGGAAAGTGAGCCTCAGAAATCAAATGAACTGATGAGCAAATTGAACACCAGAAATGACCAGATTGAAAAGGAAAACCAGTCTCTAAAGGCTATAATTGAGCAATTAGAAGCTAATGATCTCTCAAGAGAGCAAGAACAAATAAAACAAAGTCAAAAAACTGATAAAATAGAAAGAAACATGAAATATCTCAATGAGAAAGTGACAGACCAAGAAAACAGGTCTAGAAGAGACAATCTGAGAATCATTGGTCTTCCTGAAAAAGCAGAAATTAATAAAAATTTGGACTCCATACTAAAAGAAATTATTCAACAAAATTGCCCTGAAGTTCTACAACATGAGGGCAAATAGACATTGAAAGGATCCATAGATCACCCTCTACACTAGACTCAGAAAAGACAACCCCCAGGAATATCATAGCCACATTCAAGAGCTTCCAAGTAAAAAAATAAATTTTACAAGAAGCCAGAAAGAGACAATTCAGATATTAAGGAGCACCAATCAGAATCACACAGGATCTGGCAGCCTCCACACTAAAAGACCTCAAGGCTTGGAATATGATATTCAGAAAGGCAAGAGAAATGGGTCTACAACCAAGGATCACCTACCCATCAATACTAACTATATACTTCCAGTGAAAAGTTTGGGAATTCACACAAGATAGAAGATTTGCAAGTATTTTCACAGAAGAGACCAGGACAAATGGAACGTTCGATATCCAACCACAAAAATCAAGAGAAACATGAAAAGATAAATAAGAAAGAGAGGGGAAAGAAAGAAAACTAGTGTTTTTTAAATTTGCCTCTTTAAGGGCTTCAAAAAGACCTAATTATTTGTATTCCTATGTGGAGAAATGTTATATATAATTCTCTGTAAGGAACTCTAGTCACTATTATAGTATTCATTATTATAGTAATTAGAAGAATTATTCATAGGGAGAGGTTGGAGTACTAAGTGGTCTAAGATGATATGGGGGTGGGAAAGAGGGAGGTGAATAGTAGAGGACACCAAGACAAACTTGAATGAATAAGAAAAATAGGATATTCTATTACACAAAAAAGAGGGCATGGGAAGGGGAAGGGATGAATACTAATATAAGTAGGAGAGGAAGAGAGCATTAAGAGGTAATATTTAAACCTTAATCTCAGTGTAATTAACCCTGAGAGGGAAGAGTAGCTTTATCCATTGGGATATAAAACTCTATCTAACCCTACTGAGAAAGTCAGAAGGGATAAACCAAGGGGAGCAGGGGAGTGGGGAGGTAAAAAAAGGAGGAGAGAAGAAGGGGGAGGGAATTCTTTAGGCCTTAAAAAAGAAAGAGAGGAATAATAAGGGATGGGGTAAAAAGGGAAGTAAATCAAGGGAGGGAACAAGGGTTACTGGCATAAAGCAAACCACTGGTTTAAAAGAAAATACTATAAGAAAAAGGGGTAGAACAAGGAGAGGTTACCAAAATATTGGAGAATACACAACTGATAATTATAACTCTGAATGTGAATGGGATTTACTCGCCCATAAAAAGGAAGCAAATAGCAGAGTGGATTAGAAACCAAAATCCTACCATATGTTGTCTACAAGAAACACATATGAGGTTGATGGACATACACAGGTTTTAGATAAAGGGCTTGAGTAAAATCCTTTGGGCCTGAAATGAGAAAAAGAAGTCAGGAGTGGCAATTTTGATTTCTCACAAAGCCAAAGTAAAAATAGATATGATTAAAAAACACAAGGAAGGTCATTACATCCTGATTAAATGCAGTATAGACAATGAGGAAATAACATTGGCCCATATGTCTGCACCAAATGGCATAGCAACCAGATTTGTAAAGGAGAAACTGGCAGATCTCAAGAAGGAAATAGATAGTAAAACCATACTAGTGGGAGATTTAAATATCCCTCTTTCAGATTTAGATGAATGAAACCAAAAAATAAATAAGAAAGAGGTAAGAGAGATGAATGAAGTCCTAGAAAAATTAGTTTTAATAGATATGTGGAGAAAAATAAATAGGAACAAAAAGAAATACACCTTCTTTTCAGCAGCACACGGTACATTCACAAAGATTGACCATGTAATATGGCATAGAAACATTGCAAACAAATGCAAAAGAGCAGATATAATGAATGCAATCTTCTCAGGTCATAATACAATAAAAATAATAATTAGTAATGGCACCCAGACAGGCAAATCAAAAACTAATTGGAAATTAAATAATATGATTCACTGAAATGAGCTAGTCAAAGAAGAAATCATAGAATCAATCAACAATTTCATTGAAGAAAATGACAATGATGAGACATCCTACCAAACTCTGTGGGATGCAGCCAAGGCAGTACTCAGGGGGAAATTAATATCCTTGAGTGCATATATTAACAAATTAAGGAGGGCAGAGATCAATGAATTGGGCATGCAACTCAAAAAATTAGAAAGCAAGCAAATTAAAAATCCCCACATGAAAACTAAATTAGAAATACTAAAAACCAAGGGAGAAATTAATAAAATCAAAAGTAAAAGAACTATTGAATTAATAAATAAGACTAGAAGCTGGTACTTTGAAAAAACAGATAAAATAGACAAAGTACTGGTCAATCTAATAAAAAAAAGGAAAGAAGAAAACCAAATTGATAGTATCAAAGATGAAAAGGGAGACCTCACCTCTAATGAAGGGGAAATTAAGGCAATCATTAAAAACTATTTTGCCCAATTATATGGCAATAAATATAACAATTTAGGAGATATGGACGAATATTTACAAAAATATAAACTGCCTAGATTAACAGCAGAAGAAATAGAATACCTAAATAATCCCATATCAGAAAAAGAAATTGAACAAGCCATCAAAGAACTCCCTAAGAAAAATTGCCAGGGTCCAATGGATTCACAGGTGAATTCTATCAGACATTCAAAGAGCAATTAATCCCAAACTATTCAAATTATTTGATATAATAAGCAAAGCAGGAGTCCTACCAAATTCCTTTTATGACACAAATATGGTACTGATTCCAAAGCCAGGTAGATCAAAAACAGAGAAAGAAAACTACATAATGAACATAGATGCAAAAATTTTAAATAGAATATTAGCAAAGAGACTCCAGCAAGTGATCAAGAGGATCATCCACCATGATCAGGTTGGATTTATACCAGGAATGAAAGGATGGTTCAACATTAGGAAAATCATCCACATAATTGACCATATCAACAATCTAACAAAAAAGAATCACATGATTATCCTAATAGATGTTGAAAATGCCTTTGAGAAAATACAACACACATTCCTATTGAAAACCGTGGAAAGTATAGGAAAAGAAGGACCTTTCCTAAAAATAATAAACAGTATATACCTAAAACCATCAACAAGCATCATATGCAATGGGGATAAATTAGAAGCCTTCCCAATAAAATCAGGAGTGAAACAATGATGCCCATTATCTCCTCTATTATTTAATATTGTACTAGAAACACTAGCAGTAGCAATTAGAGAAGAAAAATAAATTGAAGGTATCAAAATAGGCAATGAGGAGACTAAGTTTTCATTCTTTCCAAATATTATAATGATCTACTTAAAAAATCCTAGAGAATCAATTAATAAGCTTGTAGAAATAATCAACAACTGTAGCAAAGTTGCACAATACAAAATAAATGCACATAAATCATTAGCATTTCTACATATTTCCAACACATCACAGCAGCAAGAAGTAGAAAGAGAAACACCATTTAAAATCACCCTGGACAATATAAAATACTTAGGAATATATCTACCAAAACAAACGCAGCTATTATACGAAAACAACTACAAAACACTTTCCAAATAATTAAAACTAGATCTAAACAATTGGGAAAATATTGATTGCTCATGTGTAGGACAAGCTAACATAATAAAAATGACCATTCTACCCAAATTAATTTACCTATTTAGCACCATACCTATCAAATTAACAAAAAACTTTTTTTACTGAATTAGAAAAAACTATAACAAAGTTCATCTGTAATAACAAAAGATCAAGAATATCAAGGGAAATAATGAAAAAGAAAGAGGAGGAAGGTTGCCTAGCAGTACCAGATATTAAACTATATTATAAAGCAGCGGTAATCAAAACAGTATGATACTGGCTAAGAGACAGAAGAAAGGTTCAGTGGAATAGACTTGGGGTAAGTGACATCAGCAAGACAGTGTATGATAAACCCAAAGACCCCAACTTTTGGGACAAAAATCCACTATTTGACAAAAACTGCTGGGAAATTTGGAAAACAATATGGGAGAGATTAGGTTTAGATCAACATCTCACACCCTACACCAAGATAAATTCAGAATGGGTTAATGACTTGAATATAAAGAGGAAACTATAAATAAGTTAAGTGAACATAGAATAGTTTACTCGTCAAATCTCTGTGAAAGGAAAGATTTTAAAACCATGCAAGAGTTAGAGAAAATTACAAAATGTAAAATAAATGATTTTTATCATATTAAATTAAAAAGGTTTTGTACAAAGAAAAACAATGTAGCCAAAATCAGAAGGGAAACAACAAAATTGGAAAAAAATCTTTATAACAAAAAATTATGTCAGGGGTCTAATTACTCTAATGTACAAGGATTTAAACTAATTGTGTAAAAAATTAACCCATTCCCTAATTTATAAATGGGCCAGAGACATGAATAGACAATTTTCAGATAAAGAAATCAAAAGTTTCAATAAGCACATGAGAAAGTGTTCTAAATCTCTAATAATTAGAGAAATGCAAATCAAAACAACTCTGAGGTATCACCTCACACCTAGCAGATTGGCTAAAATGAAAGAAGGGGAGAGTAATGAATGTTGGAGGGGATGTGGCAAAATCGGGACATTGATGCATTGCTGGTGGAGTTGTGAACTGATCCAACCATTCTGGATGGCAATTTGTAACTACGCTGAAAGGGCTATAAAAGAATGCCTGCCCTTTGATCCAGCCATACCATTCTTGGGTTTGTACCCCATAGAGATCATAGATAAACAGATTTGTACGAAAATATTTATAGCCTCACTTTTTGTGATGGCAAAAAATGGAAAATGAGGGTATTCCCTTCAATTGGGGAATAGCTGAACAAATTGTGGTATATGGTGGTAATGGAATACTACAGTGCTCAAAGGAATAATAAACTGGAGGAATTCCATGTGAACTTGAAAGACCTCTAGGAAATGATGCAGAGCAAAAGGAGCAGAGCCAGAAGAACATTGTACACAGAGCAATAAACTGTGGTAAAATAGAATGTAATGAACTTCTGTACTAGCAGCAATGCAATGACCCTGGACAATTCTGAGGGACTTATGGAAAAGAATGCTATGCACATTCAGTGGAAGAACTACAGGAGTGGAAACAGAAGAAAAATAATTGCTTGAACACATGGGTTGAGGCGGACATGATTGAGGATATAGATTTGAAACTACCACACCAATGCAACTATCAACAATTTGGAAATAGGTCTTGATCAATGACACATGTTAAAACCAGTGGAAATACAAATCAGCCATGGGGGGGGGATTTCGAGAGGTGAAGGGGAAAGTAAGAGCATGAATTATGTAACCATGTGCTATGTGAAGATGCAAAGCATGGAATACCTACAAAGGTACAGGGATAGTCTCACCCAGAATTCCAGGGGACCCCCCTGGAGAACTTTGGGTGAGGGGGCAGTTGAGAAGAGTTTGATTCAGTTATTTTGTGGAGGTGGAAGTGAGCAGACACCTTGTGTACTTCTCCAGACTTGAGCGTTCACCTGAGGTGGCCATTGTAGCATAAGCTAGTGGTTTCTACTCATAGGGTTAGTCTGTTTGTTATTACTATTCTTCATTAATATCAATATATAATTACTTAGTGATTAGAGAGTAAAGATATTCATTTATAGCAAGAGCGCCAGTTTTAGTTAAGTGCCTTCATCTCCTCCTGAGGGGGAGAGGGAAGAGCAGCATCAACCTAACAGTTCAGGGTATCCTCTCATTATTCAAATACCTTCATTAATTTCTCTAGTTTTCCTTGTTATTACTTAATATAACCTTTATCTTCAAATCTGTGCCTGATAATTATTTGTGGGAAATACTCACAACTCAGTCTGGACATCTAGTTTGTATCCTGTCTGCTGCCACTTTAAGAAGATCTTCTCTGTCCTCAACAGTTAGATAACTAGCTTCTATATACTCATCTTACTGACCTGTGAGGAATATAAATTTAAGAAAAGGAACATCATTAGGGTTTCAGCCATAACAGAAACTTACCAGAAGAATCTCATTCCTACTTTCATTACCAACTGAAATCAGCAACTGTTTAGGGGGGAGGATTTTGAGAGCCACGAGTGTTTAGCCCCCTCCTTTCCTCACTGAAAGCCTGTCAATCTCTGGCTCTTGACTTGAAACTCTAATATTGGCCCTGACACATTATCTGCTTCTCCAAATTATCTGTTATTATCATCATAACACATGTTAACTTTTCTAAAAACTTTAATATTAACAAATTTTAAAAAAAGTAAAGTCTATGATGAACAAAAAAGAAAATAAAAATTATTCTAGGTAATATAAAATATTTGGTAATATATCTGCCAAGACTAACTTAGGATTTATATGAACACAGCTACAAAACACTTTTCCCACTAATAAAACTAGATCTAAATCATTAGAAAAACATTAATTGTTCATGGGAAAGTTGAGCTAATAAAATAAAATTGACAATGCTACCTAAACTAATTTACTTATTTAGTGCCATACCTATCAAACTATCAAGAAACTTTTTTACTGAGTTTATATATATATATATATATATATATCATATATAACAAAGTTCATTTGGAAGAACAAAAGATCAAGAATATCTAGGGAACTAATAAAAAAAGGTAAATGATGGAGGCCTAGCAGTACTATATCTTAAACTGTATTATAAAATGGTGATCATTGAAACAACATAGTAATGGCTAAGAGACAGAAGAGTGGATCAATGGATGAGACTAGGGGTACATGACCTTAGCAGGATAGGGTTTGATAAACCCAATGATTCCAGCTGTTGAGACAAGATTGAACTATTTGACAAAAACCACTGGGAAAATTAGAAAACAGTATAGGAGAGGTTAGGTTTAGATCAACATCTCAAACCCTCTATCAAGACACATATAAAAAGGCAAATTATAAACAAATTAGGTGAACATAGAATTGTATATTTTTCAGATCTCTGGAAGAGGAAAAAATTTAATGCCAAAAGATAGAGAACATTACAAAATGGAAAAATACTAATTTTGATTACAAAAATTTTTAACAAAAACCTGACAAAGGTCTGATTTCTCAAATGGTAAACAGCAGTGAGAAATTAAAAGATGTTCAATATGATTAAACTTTTTTTCATTCCAACATGGGAAAGTAATTCTTATAACTTGTAAGAACTTTATAATTAGAAGGGCAGTTAGAAGTATTATACATAACAAAGGGCAAGTATGTGAGTTGAATATTATGGGATGATACCTAAGTCACTATAATTAAGAGATGAGCAAAAGGAATGCATTGGGGAAAGGGTGGAGGAAAAAATAGAATGGAGTATATTATTGTATATAAAAGAATCATAAAAGAGCTTTTATAATAGAGTGGAAGATGGAGGAGGTGGTGAGCAGAATAAATGAACCTTACTCTTATCAGAATTGTTTCACTGAAGGAAGAACACATATAATAATTTGCATATAAAAATCTGTCTTACCATATAACAAATTAGGAGGGAAAGGGGTTAAGGGAAGCAGGGTGAGGCTGAAAAAACAAGTTGGCTAATTGGAGGATGTGGTCAGAAACAAGGGGAAATGGGATAAATAGTAATACAAGTATCTTAATGGTGCAAAAATTTTGTACCTTTATGTAAAAATAGTCTCATTTTTCAACTACATAGAGAAATTAGTTGAGTGTATAAGAATACAAATCATTCTCAACCTGATAAATGGTTAAAAGATATGAAAAGACTATTCTTGGACAAAGTAATTAAAGTGTTTTATAATCATGCAAAAATTGTCAAAATCAATATTAATAGGGAAAAACAAATTAAAATATCTCTGAGATACCACTCCACACCTATCAGTTTGGTTATTATGGCAGAAAAGGAAAATGACAACACTTGGAGAGAATGTGGGAAAATTAAAATTCTAATGCTCTTTTGTGAGATTGTGAACTGATTCAACCATTCTGGAAAGCAATTTGAACTTACGTTCAAAGGTCTATAAATAATGCATAAGCTTTGATTCAGTAATACCATTACTAGATTGTATCCCAAAGAGATTTTTTTAAAAGGGGAAAGGACATATGTTTTCAAAAATATTTAAAGTAACTCTTTTCCTATAGACAAAGAATTGGAAGTTGAGGAGATACCAATCAATTAGGGAACGACTTAGCAAGCTATTGTATATGATTGTAATGGAAGCAAAAATAAGATGTAGGAGGAGCTCAGAAAAACCTGAAAGACTTACATGAGTTGAAAGAACATTGTGCCCAGTGACAGGAATACTCTACAATGAAGAACTGTGAAAAAACCTAATTCAACAATATGATCCAAATGATGCAAAACAATTCTAAAGGACTCATGATGAAAAGTGCCATCAGGTTTCAGAGGAAGAACTGAAGTCTCAATACAGACCAAAGCAAACTTTTCTTATTTCCTTTCCTAATTTTTATTGTCCAAATTTCCTTACAGAACAGGATAAATAAGGGGAAAGTTGCGTGATTTCACATGTAAAATCTACATGAGGTTGTTTTGGGGGAAGGAGGATGAAGGAATTTGAAACTCAAAATTATTTTTAAAGTGTTGGATGAACATATAATAGTGGAAAACAAATTAAAATTTTAAATTGTATAAATGAGAAAGAGACATGTCCTAAGAAGAGGGGGAAGGGAGAAAAAGTTAGGAAAACCATTGGACATTGAAAAAAAATTTGCACAAGGAAGAATTTTCTTCAAATCTACTCATTTAAATTGGTTCAAAGAGGGAAAAAATTCATATGCACAATCATACACCCTCATATGGTTATAGAAATCTATCTTATCCAACAAGGTAGTAGGAAATCAATGAGATAAGAAAAAATGTAGAAGAATAATAAATTGGAGAGCAATAAAAGATGTCAGAAGTTAGAAAGAAAATAATCTTTATAGAAGAGGCAGAATAAAAAGAGAGAGAAAGATAGCAGAAGAAAATACAATGTACAGAAATCCACAGTAAGAATTCATCCCTATGAATGTGAATGGAACCAAATTACCTATGAAATGGAAGCAGATAGAAAAATGGATTAGAAATTATTATGTGATAGTAAGTTCTTTACAAGAAACATACTTGCACCAGAGGGACATGCATAGACTTACTCAAAATGATAGAACAGAATATATTGTTTCAGCTGAAGTAAAACAGGCAAGGGAAGTAATCATGATCTCAAAGCAAAAGCAAAAGTAGACCTATTTTAATAGAGAATGGCTGAATAAGTTGTAGTATGTGATCAACGGAATATTATTGTGCTGTAGGAAATGATCAGCCAAATCATTTTAGAAAAACGTGGAAAGGTTTATATGAACTCAAGCAAAGTAAAATGAGCATGACCAGGAGAACATTATACACAGTAACAGCAATATTGTAAGGATGATCAACTGTGAAAGACTTAGTTACTCTACTGAAGACAATGATCCAAGACAGTTTCAAAGGTCTCTTGATGAAAAATGTAACCATTTCCTGAGAGCTGTTGAGATATGGATCTAAACTGAAACATATACTTTTTAAGCTTTCTATATTATGTCTGTATTATTTTGTTTTCTTTTGAGGCATGACTAATGTGAAAATAATTTATATGATCTCACATGCATAAGGAAAATTAGACAATTTACATTTTCAGGGAAAGCAGAAGCACAGAAAAGAGGAAAAAAAATTCGAATATAAAAAAGATAATTTATTTTTATACATGTGATGGGGAAATATTTAATGAAATAAAAATAATATATAAAAAACTAACAGGAGCAAAGGGGAGCTTAAAAAATAAAACCAGCATGGTGAGGAATGATTGGTGAGACAGTCAATCAATTAAAGTCATCACGAGGATTTATATGGGAGAAAGGAAACAAAGAATTAAAAGATTTAAAAAGCTGCATAAATTTTATAAACAAAGCTTTTTACCATTTCAAACTATTGAGCCACATTTAAACTCAAAATTCACATTTGTAGACATGTTTAGAAAGGAAGTTGAAGTGAAGCTGGAGAGAACAAAGATGGAGAGAGGAGTTGGTCTACATTAAGTGGACACAGATAAAGTCTTAACTGAGTAAAAGACAATTTTTAGTGCACCAAGAGGAATAAACCTCAATATTTTTAATGGGAGAGATCAACAGTATGTGTGTATAGACATGTGTGTATATACATACACATATGTATTCAGGAAGGCTTATCTGAGTTCAAATTTGGCCTCAGAACATGCCAGGTATGTGACCTTTGGCAAGTCTCATGTCTCAAAAATATAGAGAACTTAATCAAATTTATGAGAATATGTCACTCCCCACCTGAAAAATTACTAAAAGATATAGATGAAAAATTCAAGGACATATGAAAAAAATGACCTACATCATTGCCATTTAGATAAATTCAAATCAAAAATGTTCTAAGATTTCGTCTCATGTCTATCAGATTGGTTAAAATATACACACACATATATGCACTGTAACATGGAAAATGGAAAGGTGGAATTCCTGCAAGATACAGGATCAAGCCTCAACCCAGAATTCCAGGCCCCCCCCCCCAGAGAACTCTGGGTGAGGGGCAGTTTGGGGGAGTTGAAGGCAGTTGGTTCTTGGGTTTGAAAGTGAGCATATCACTCTGCTTGCTCATCCCAGTTCTGGATTGCTTTGGGAGGCCTTTTGGCAAAAGCCATTTTTATTCTTCTGAGCAGTTAGCTTTGTTTAGCTGAACTAGACCTTTCCAGCAATAGCACAATTGTTATTTAATTATTTATATAGTAGAAGAGATTAATTATAGGCTTTGAGGGCAAGCTAGATATAAAGACTACCTCTCCCTCCTGGGGGGAGGGGCTGTTCTAACCTAAGAGTTCAGGGCTTCCCAGACCTTTGACCAAACCTCCTGTCCTTCCCTTCCTCTCTTATTGGTAAACCTTTATCTTTTGGGAGTTGTGCCTGGCTATTATTTTGGGGAATACTCACATCCATCCTCAGCTAAATTTCCTTCAGCTACGTAACCCATACAAGTCAGATCCTCCTTCTGTCCCTGATAATTACATGACATCAAGCTTCTCCTATTTCCGCCAGTCAAACCTGTGGGGAAATAAATTGAGAATGTTACATCTTAAGGAGATTAGCTTAACCTAGCCTTTCCAGAAGATATCAGACTAACCACCATTTACAAGTGATTTCTAACTGCTTGTTGGGAGGGGGGAGAAGGGAGCACTGAGCCTGTTTATGACCCTCCCTTCTCACTCAAACCTATCAGTGGGGGAGGAGTGAGTCCAGCAAGATACTGATATCTGGCCATCCCTTCAGCTTCCCAAATATCTCTGTTAAAACCAACATAAATGTACACACATAACATTTATGTATGTATATATATATCATATATTATAAATATATATGTAATGATTTCTCTTCTACTATGGGAAAGGGGGGAATAAAGGAAAGATGTCAGAGTTTTAATGTAAGCAATAAAATTAATTAATAAAAGTATTCAAAAATCAAGAAAACTATCTCTTGGCCAGACTTTCCTCATATGTTAATTGAGAAGATTCAGCTACATGTTTTATTTTTTAATTAATTTTTATTGTAATACAAAATACACTTCCATATTGGTCATTGTTATAAGAGCAAACTGTTTCATAACCAAAACACCAAAATAGAACCCTAAATACTTTAATGTGAAAGAATACTCTGTCAGTTCTTTCTTTGGAGGTGGATAGCATTTCCCCTCATGTCTTTCAGGATGGTCCCATATCATTGCATTGCTGAGAGTCGCCAAGTTTTCACAGATAAGCATGATGTAATATTGCTTTTGTTGTGTACAATATTTTCTTAGGCCTGCTTTTTTCACTCTACATCAGTTCCTGCATATCTTTCCAAGTTTTTCTGAATTTATTTTGTTTATCATTTCTTGTAGCACTGTAATATTCCATCCCCAACATGTGCCACAATTTGTTCAGCCATTACTCAATTGATGGACATCTCAATTTCCAATTCTTTGCCACAACAAAAAGAACTGTTATAAATATTTTTACACAAGTACCTCCTTTGTTCTCTTTTATTATCTCTTTGAGTTATAGAACTATATTACTGGATGAAAGGGCATGCACAGTTTTATAGTCCTTTGGGCATAGTTCCAAATTGCCCTCTGGAATGCATGGATCAGTTCACAACTCTATCAACAATGCACTAATGTACCAATTTTGCCAAATTCCCACTAAGATTTATCACTTTCCTTTACTCTCATATTGACTAATCTGATAGATATGAGGTGGTATTTCAGAGTTGTTTTAATTTTCATTTCTCTAATAAAGGGTGACAAAACAAATTTTCATATGATTATTGATACCTTTCATTTCTTCATCTGAAAATTGCCTATTCATATCCTTTTACCATTTGGCAATTATGCAATGGTTTATATTCTTATAAATTTGATTTAGTTCTCTATATAATTGAGAAATGAGACTTTTATCAGAAAAATGTTATAATTTTTCTCCAGTTTGTTGTTTCCCTTCTATTCTTAGTTATATTGGTTTTAGCTGTACAGTGCTTTTTAATTTAATATAATCAAAACTAGTCTTTTTGCAACTTGTAATGCTCTCTATCTCTCATTTGCACATATTTTCTTCTCATTCCTATAGATGTGACAGGTAAATTATTCCATGGTCCTCTAATTTGCTAATGGTATCACACTTTTGTAAGGATGGGATTTGTGCAAGGGGGATGGGACTAAAGGAGTCAGAAAAGGCAGTTGCTGACAGTTGCTGACAGTTGAGAGGAGAGGGAATTCTGGGAATTTCTCCAAGGAGGAGAGGATGAAGGACTGGGAAGAGGGAGGAGGAGGACATCCCAGTTAGGATCCAGTTCTCAGGGCTTCCTGAGGATCTTTCTTTGGGAAAATGAAACCCTGATTCCCTGATCAAAGCCATTCCATTGCATCTCTCCCATCAAGACTCAACCATTGAGTCAGCTAGGTTTGGACTCCATTTTGGGAGCAATCTCTTATTCTCCTTCACCCATTCCCAACCATCCTGAGAGACTCCTTTTCAGGTAAACCTTACAATTATAGAAAAGGATAGAAATAGAGAAACATAAGGAGAATAAGCATGTTTTTTTTAATAGTTTTTTTTTTGGATATGATCAATTATACTGATAGGTTTCCTAATATTAAACCAGCCCTGCATTTCTGGTATAAATCTCACCTGGTCATAGTGAATGATCCCTGTGATAGGTGTCTATACTCTTCTTGCTAGTATTTTAGTTAAATATGTTTTCATCTATGTTTGTTAAAGTAATTGGTCTATAATTTTCTTTCTCTGTTAATGGCCTTCCTGGCTTAGACATCAACACCATATTTGTGGCATGTTGAGGCTATTTCTTTGTTTTTTTTCCGCAAATGCTTCATATCATTGGTATTGATTATTCTTTAAATGTTTGGTAGAATTAATTATAAGCCTGTTTAATACTGGAAATTTTTGGGAAGGAGTTCATTGATAATTTTTTTCAATTTCTTTTTTTTTGAGATGAGAGTAATTAAGTATTCTATTTCCTCTATTGTTAACATGGGCAACTTACACTTTGGTAAATATTCATCTGTTTCACTTACAATGTCATACTTACTGACATATAATGGAGCAAAATAGCTCTGAGTGATTGCTTTAATTTCCTTTTCATTGTTGGTTAATTACCCCTTCCATTTTAATACTAAATAATTTGATTTTCTTCTCTCCTTTTTAAAAGTCACAATAACCAGTTCTCTACCTTTTTAATTATTTTTTAATAAAACCGACTCCTAGCCTTATTTATAAGTTCAATGATTTTCTTACTTTCAATTTTTTAAATTTCTCCTTTGATTTTTAGGATTTCAAATTTGATCTTTAATTGGAGATTTTTATGGTGTTCATTTTTAAAAATTTCTACTTTTTTCATTTCATGCCCAATTCATTGATCTGGTTTTCTCTATTTTATTGACTTAAGCATTCAGGGATATAGGTTTTTACTAAATACTGCTTTGACTGCATTCTATGAATATTAATGTATTATCTCTTCATTGTAATTATCTTTAATGAAATTATTGATTATTTCTGATTCATCCTTTGACCCATCTCCTTTTTAGAATTAGATTATTTAGTTGAGAAAATTGAGTTTCAGAAAAGATCAGTAACATGCCTGTATTCATGTCTCCTATAATGTTTTAGAGATGGGATTAGAAAACAAGCCTTCCCAACTCCAGTTCCATCATTCGAAATATTAGTTCATGTTTCTTTTCAGTAAGAATAATTAGAGAGCAATCTATATTTTTTATAGCTTAGTGGTATCAGTGGTTAGTATTATAAACAATATAATATAAAATAATATGTGAAAATAAATATAAAAATTAAGATAAATAAATGCTATTACTTGAAACTATGATTTCATACCTGGAAGTTCTATTATAATACACAAAATGTCCCTATTACCCCTACATTCTTCACTAATAACAATTTACCTTTTACATAATGCCTTATAGCTCAGAAAGTACTTTTATTTTCTCAAAGTACTCTTATAATATATGTAGTATATTTATCTTCATTTTACAGATGATAAAAAATGACTGTGACATAAAGTGGTTAAGTTTAAGTTGATTATTGTCAAAACTAATAAGTGAAATTTGAACCCAGGTCTCTCCTGATTCCATATGTGTGTATATGTATGTTTATAACATATATGTATGTATATATATATTCATATATATATTACCTACATGAAGCAAGATTGTTGATTAAGAAAACCTAAGAACAGAGAGGGAAAACTAGGGATGAGGAGTTTGGAATTGGAGTTGAGATTAGAAAAACATTAGGAAAATGGAACTTAAATGTCCAAGGGACAAGATGGGCAGACAAAAGAGGTGCAAAGAAAGAAGCAAATCAAAGAGTTCTTGAGAAATTATGAAAACAAAATATAGGAATTAGCAAAGAGTATATATTTTTTCTGTCAACTTGATTTTTAAATTCATCATTTTTATATTGCTAAAGGTAGCATTTTATACTCTGAACCAAGACAAAAGATAAAATCATGAGCTTGGGTAAAGACTAACCAACTCCCTTCTGTCTCAAACACCCATATCATTCAATTGTAGTTATAATAAGCTACATATTGTTTATGCAAATATATCCATGTATTAATTTATCATTTTTAACATTTTAATAAAATGAGCATAATGAATATGATTTCTGATATATAGACAAAACCTTCAAAACAAAATGTGTCTGGCTATTTAGAATCATCCATTAAAGCTAATTTGAACCTATTGCCTACATTATAGACATCTAATCCTATGAGGTTAAGACACATTAGAAATATGGATGAAATGAGGAATTTCTTCAATACAGGTGGAGAGGGGGAGGGGACTCCCTGAGCTCTCTGCTCCCCTCCAACTCTGCAGCCTATGAGTTACCCACCTCAACCCTTGTCTGTTTCCATTGGGCTTCTGGGCAGAGCAATGGGTGAAGTGAAAATAATATCATCTGGCATGGTGTAGAGGGAGGATCTCTACTTAAGTCTCTCTGCCCTTTTAGTAAGGAACTTTGGTGACCACAGAGAGCACTCTGTGTGGCCTCTTTGGCAAACATGTCATAGGTTTGTCATTATGGGTCTAGAGCAGTGATGGGTAAACTTTTTAAAGAGGGGGCCAAAGGAAAGGAAATTCTTATCTGTCATTCTGTTTCTAAGAAAACTCTTTAGAAGTTTCATTGTATTGTATCCTACTCATTGTATTCATCAGATTAGGAATAATGTTGCAAGGCCAGATAGAACATTTGAGGGGGCTGCATTTGGCCTGTGGGCTGTAGTTTGCCCATCACTGGTCTAGATGCATTATTAGTTCCTTTCAAGTATTTGATCCATGATGAGTTGAAAATTTAAACTTGTGTGGATAGATGTAAGAGAAAATATTTGAGAAATATCATGAAGACAGAAATCACTGACAAATACAACTGATTGTATTTGGTGAGGTGCATAAAGCAGCTAAAGACAGGACTAGTCATAAATCTAGGGATGGGGCAGGACAATTGAGAGAATTAGAGAAGTTTAGAAGAGAGAGAGTGATTTGGGGTGAATGATATATAGTTCTGTTTTGGATAACCTGGCTGGGTTTAACATGCTCATGATTTGGAGTTAAAAACACTAAATACGAAAACATACACACACACAATTCATATATAAAATCCTGTTACATATTAAGCTCATAGGAGCTGATAGGTTCAGAGAGAGAAAAGAAAAAGCCCATGATATACCCATAATTTAAGTTTTTGATATAGATGATCTACTAATAAAGAAAATAGAAGGAGATGAAGAACCAAGAAAAAATAGTCACACACACACACACACACACAAAACATACAAGGGAAAATATCTAATAGGAGAGGAGAGTCATCTGTCAGATGAAGTACTAATATTAAAAAATGATGACAGAAGAGAAAAGTCATCAGATTTAGTAATTAAGAATTTTTTTTGATTTTTTTGGTCTTTCCCCCAAAGGAAGGAAAACTGAGTTGTAAATATAGGATTAACTCTCCCCTTGCCTATTTTTAGCTAAACAAATAAAGAATTTAAATCACCCATAATTAATACTAAGAGAGTTCACAAGTCACTTACTAGAGTAAGCTCACACATCCAAAGGTCACTGCCCCCACCCTTGGGCAGTGCTAGGCAAATTGAAAGACTTTGATTCCTGTAAAGTCTGGGAGCACAGGAGGTGACATTGAGAAAACTGCTTTAAAAGGCCAGCTCAAAGACTGAGACATTCTCTCTGCATTGATGAGCTTACTGGAGGAGGATACTCTTTCTCTGGATCCTGCTTTAGCTTACTGAGTGAGTACCTGACCTTCCTTTCCTGGCTCCTGGAGAGACTGATTCCAGAGATTCCTGCCTTGCCTTTGGAGGATGCTGCCTTGGTGGAACTATAGCTGAAGACACCACCAAGACTTCTTGCTGAGGATTATAAGGAATTCCACAGGGGGACAAAGGAAGTGGTGAAGCTTCTGTGGCATTGAACCTCACATCACCAGAGAAGGATTGGTAGGCTTGTTAAAATCTCTCTCTTTAGCTACATTTTTCCACTTTCACTCTTTCCACTTCTTTGTAAATAAAGCTACTAAAAGTCATTTTCACTTAAGATATAATAGTTTTAAATGATAAAACCACAACATTACTTTATAACT
The DNA here is from genome assembly GCF_016433145.1 of Gracilinanus agilis. NCBI lineage: Eukaryota > Metazoa > Chordata > Mammalia > Didelphimorphia > Didelphidae > Gracilinanus > Gracilinanus agilis. Next base: position 102,007,210 of record NC_058131.1, read on the forward strand.
CATATTTAGCATAAAACCAAAATTTAAACTCTTATAGAGGTATTCAAAGTTATAAAGAAAGGACACAATTAGATAGGGAGAGGATGAAGATGAGAAAGTTGATAATTGTGAACTCAGTATTCTGGAAAATATAAGATAGGCTATGATGGAAGGTGTACATAAATTGGTTTTGATTATAAGTCACCTCTTCATCAGATATTGGAACAAAGCAGAAAATGGAAATGATGTGAAAGAATTTTAAGTATTGAGACTAGAAAAGTGAGAGTCTATGATGAGTAATCTTGTGGAAATTAGATATTGAATTATAAAAAATGTTTAAATAAAAACTTTCTTGGATCTCAGGTTTTGAAGGTTAGCTATCTGTCAAGACAATGTGATCTACTCCTAGGCCTTAAGGCATTGCACTGGGCTAGCTTTTCATAGAGGCAAGGTGAACACCTACTCCTTATTTATCTGTAAACAAGAACTGTCTTGGATAAGAACATTCAACAAGCTCTACCAGTCATGTAGTCAGGAGGAAAAGATATGATAACATCCTTATGATCCACCTCTTCTTCTCATAAAGTAATGAGGGAGGTGTATTTTTCATATAAGGTCCTTTTTGGCATATGAAATATTTTTCTTCCTAATTGACCACTTCCTTTCTCAGCCTAGGTGCATTTATTTTTTTGTAACAAAAGCTAGTTTTTCATTATTGTACAATTGAATCTATGTATTTATTTTAATCACCCTTGTCCTTTCTTGAATAATTATTTGGATTCTTAGATATAATTGTCAGTGTTCCCTGAGCAAGTTTACTTTGGGTGTATTGTATAACCGTTAATACCTGTTCCATGTATCTTTTTGTTTATTTTTATTATGGTATGTTTTACAAGTGATCTACCTAAACCTAATTGCTGCCAGAATGTTTTTTTAATTCCCTTCTGCCCCAGCAATTCTTCTAGAAAAATAATTGTGTGTTTTTATATTTATTGCATCCTGGATTATTCAGCTCACTTATTTCTGACTATTTATTGTCTACTCTGATTCATTAATTTACTTTTCTATTTTTACCTCTGTTAATTAATATTGGATATTAATTGCTGCTTATATAGAATAATGCTAATATTTTTGCTAATAATAAATCTAGCCTATAACTAACAGAATCCATTTTATCTTTTTTCTTCTCATATGAAATATTCAGAATTCCTGAATCTTTCTATTTTTCTCCATTTTTTCGTGAAATTATAAACACATTTAATAATTTTCTTTAACTCTTACCTTTTGTCTTAGATTAATATTGTGTATTGGTTCCAAAAGAAGAGTGATAAGGATTTAGGTAATGGAGTGCTAGTGACTTGCCCAGGTTCACAATGCTGGACAATGTCTGAGGGAAGATTTGAATCCAGGGCCTCTTACCTCTAGGTATGGTTTTCAATAGCTGAACCACCTATCTGTCCCCTGATTTTTTTCCCTTCATATCTCTTGGGAAAAATTCATCAATCTTAATTTATTACTGGTACTTTCTCTTGATGCTATTCCTATCCACATATCCATACCATGAAATGCACTGTCCTGGTCCCAGAACTGATGACAAATTAATCCAGATCGACTCCTTGGAAGAGAGTTATGCTCACCATTGAGAACAGAGAATAGTCTAAATATTATCTATGTGTCAATTTAAAAATTTATGGAAATAACTTGGTATAGAAGTCCCACTGTGAAATTCCTTGTTTTCTTTTTTTTTTCTCTTTTTTCAATTTTTTTCAGTGTTGGTAAGCTAACTAAGGGTTTCTAAAATAAAAGGGAAGGTTTAAAATGATTCCAGGGGTCCGAGAAGGCAAATCCTACACTGAATTAATTAAATCATTTGACTTCCCAAGAGAATGACTTCTTAGATGATTCAGAGTTTGGCAAGATTTAGAATTGCAAATTTGGGAAAGGAATTTTTTTTGCCAGTAGTAAAATGTTAGTAAGTGTGTTTAAGTGTTTACATGCATGTCTATGTTTACATATTTTAATATGCACAGATATGTGTATAAAGATACATACACACATATGTATTTGCATATGTGTTTATGCAGCCTTTGTTTTGTGACTGCCTGTGGAGGAAAAAACTTGAATGATTTTAGAGGAATTTAAGTCTTCTTTTGCCTAACTGTTCCTGCCTGACACTAGTAATAATCTCTCCAGTGGCAGTCGAGTATTTCTGTGCCAACTTTCTGGCAACAATTACACTGTCAGAAATACAACAAAATTAAATATTATTTTTAAAAGAAATGTAAAATATGCAAGATATATTTCAAAACAACAAATCTAGAAAGTTAGAATCTTTAGCTATTTGACAGACTATCATGAATATTTCTCAGTGTAACTTACCATTTCTCCATGGAAATATTACTTCATCATGGATGAATTTGTGAACAGCTCACATGTAGATTGAAGCTTAATTATTGTCCTATTCTTTCCTAGTATAACCTTCCCTGGTATGATTTTTCTTTTTGCTACTCAATGTGCTTGTTCTCTATTGGCACAATCTTCTCATCTGTTTCTCTTGGCTTTTATGCTAATATTCTTTTCCCCTAGCATGGCCCCTTCAGTCATCAGGGGAACCCATGACTTCCACTGATAATATAGATATCTTTACCACCTCATCATTTGTAAGAACTAATAGCATAATGATAGACACTTTACAATATAGCTTATTTTCTATGTTTATGGTTTGATTGTTTTAGTAGAAAAAGAGATTCAATCTGACTTCGGACCATTGTCCTTCTCCCTGAATTACATAGTATCTCATTCTAGGGAACTAATATTGCTAATTATGTTTACATTTAAAATAATTGAAATCTCATCATGATTCTAGCATCTTTCCTTCCTCTCACATTATGATTGGCAACAAGCACATAATCAAGTATAAGACAAAACAGGTACTCCCAATTTTGTTTCAATAAGCTTTTATAAAGTAGAAAAAATAACTTAGTATGAGAGGAATTTTAAGTTAGGTGTCCTAGGTTCATATCTCAACTGCAAATTTACCAGTTCGGTGAGCAGAGAAACATCAGCTTGGCTATCAGGGACTCAATGTCCTCATATAAGTTGAGGAGTGTATATTATCTGAGCTCTGACTTCCTTCCAGTTGGAAATACTATAATTCTTTCATTACTCAAATCACCTAGGGCCCTCAGTGACAAGTACCATTTACCCAATTTTATCCCAAGTAAAGTGAGTCTTATTGCTTCCTAATATATGCATACCCTGGAGGTCTGAATTCAGTTCTTTTATGTAAGCTAGCAGAAGAGGAAGGTCAAAACTGAGAAGTTTTATACAAGTTAGTAATTGGGTTATGAGTGGGTAAGATTATATATGTATATACAGTCTCTTTGTTTAAAAAATTGACATACTGACATTTTGGCACAATGCACACCTTTTTTTCAATTTTAGTGGAGTTGGAATTTATTTGAATATGTAATTCAGGGTCTTTAAATGTGGCTTAGGTAGCAATGTACACTTATATTATACCAACTCTAGACTCACTATCCCACTTCCCACTCATGGTGTTGGATCATAATTTTTCTAATCTTCCACATGAATCACCATCTGGTGTTTTCCTCATTTGATTAATACTAACATCTATCTACCAAACCTCAGACTTTCTCATAATGACGCACAAAGTCATTGGGGAAAGGGGTGTGAAACTTAGGAAGTACATGAGATCAAGAGATAATTCATAATTTCCATTTTATGGAAATTCTTTTTTCTCTTTTTGGAAAAAAGGTACTATTCATATGTCACTAATGTGCAATGCACCATGCTAAATGCTTTATAATTATTATCTCATTTATTTCTCACAACAACTCTGGGAGGTAGGTGTTTTCATTTTATATATAAGGAAACAGAGGCAACCAGATTAAGTGACATCCCCAGAGTTACATAGCTAGAAAGTGTCTGAGGTCAGATATGAATTTTTGTCTTCCTGACTCCAAACTGGGTACTCTGTCTGCCACGCCATCCTGCTAAAGCTCCCCTTAAAATATCTGTAGCTCTACTGAAATCTAAGGGTGAATTTTCTTATAGAATCCTGAAATTGGATTATTTCACTATATCTCATTTTTTCCTCAGCTCTTGTTGCAGAAATTCCTAGAAATTGTTGTTCTTCAAAGAGTGTTATGGATGCTGATGGGAAATTTAAAAAAATCATCTAATATTGATATAATGTTCATACAGTCTTCCAGTTTTCCAGTAATGGGGAGTGGGGAGAAATGAGATTTTCTCCTACTCTCAACAGTTGCTTCTCAAAGACTTGGCTGAAGCTGCTCCAAGACTAGGCTTTCTTGTTATTGGAATACCAGATTCCTAACTTACCTACTAACTTACCCAAGCCTCAGAAGCTGTGACTAATTGTTTTTAATCAATCACAGTATATTTCCTTTGTGGTATCAATTGTTTTTAGTTATTCAATATTTTATTTTAAAATGATTGATTGATTGATATAAAACAGGTTGTCTAGCAATTTCTCCACCTTGTTTATTCCTTTGATTGAATCTACAACTAAAAGAGGTATTATCACTTTCTAAATTATCTGGAGGAATAGCATCTTTTAAGATAAATTAATTGGAGCTAATGGGTAAGTTATATCCCTCTTAACATTTATATGGCAGGAACACTGGCTACTCAGACAGTCACCATATTAGCAAATGAAATATACAAGAGTAGTTTTATATCGTTCTCATATTTCTAAGAAGTCATGGTATAAAATTTAGTAGTCATTTGTACTCACTCTATAGGGCCATGATGGCAAACCTATGGCACACATGCCAAAGATGGCATGTAGAGACCTTTCTGTGGGCATGTGAGCCTTTGCCCATTGGAGTTGCTCCATTCCCCCTCTCCACCATGACTTCCTACCCCTCTGTCCAGCATATCAATGGAAGCACTTATTCTCTCCCTGAGCTGAGCTCTCAGACCATTCCTCTCCCCTATTCCATGTGTGCCTCTTTTCATTTGCCCCTCTCCCCAGCAACTCAATGGAAGGGTTTACTCCCTACCCTGAACTGAGTGCCTGGACTACACACCTCTTTTTCTCCCTCCCCTCTCTGGGGTAAGGTGAAGGGGGCACTTGGTTTGGGGGGGTAGAGAGTGGCACACAGTGTAGGTACAGGGGTATGGCAAGCAGTCTGATGTGATGGAGCACAGTACACAGTGTCTAAAAGTTTATAAATGTTTCACCATCACTGGGTATACATAAATTAATACTTGCCTGCTTGTATGGCATTTTAATGCTTACAAAGCATTTTGTACATAACAATCTAGTGAGGCCAGGATTTTTCAAATTCTAGTATTCTCATTTTACAGATGAAGAAATTTGAACACAAAGCTATAAGGAAGGTTTGGAAGGTAAAAAGAAACATGGACTTAGAATCTGAAAAAAAGAGAATTTGAATCTCAGCTTTTTCACTGTCTACTTGAATGATCTTGAGTAAGTCACAGTACCTTTCTTCAAATAATCTTGCTCTATAAAATGGAAGAGTTTGGTCTCAAGCAGAACCCAATCTCCAATCTCTATGTCTAGAGCCTTTTTTGAAAAGAAAGTAAGTTATTACTAAAATTAGCAGAAATTCTTCCTTAGATTACTCTTTCATTCAGTTCCCACTCAAGAATGGCATTAAGAAAATTATCATTCAGCTCAAAATTATTATGACTAATTTATTAGTTAAGTGCTATCCAGATATATTCGCTAAGTTGATACTAATACTATTAAACTTCATGTGACTTATATTTTGATTTCTACTTTTAGAAGTTGCATATAGCTTTGCTAATGTAAAGCTTTGATATGAAAAGGTTAGAAGGTCAAATGAAGTATATTATTTGAAAGAAGAGTATTATCCTTAAAGCACAAGTACACAAATCCTTATGTTCCCCACCCCCATTTTACCATTTCTTTTCTTATTTTTAATGTATTGTCTGAGAAGAAACTTTTCATTTTCAAGTAATCAGTTGTCTACTTTATCTTTTTTTTTAATTGTCTCTATCTCTTGTTTGGTTAAGAACATATCTATGTATATATAATTGTGAAAAATGTACCATTTCTCTTATTTTTGATAATATAATCATTAATATTAAGGTCATGTATTCATTTAGAAATTATTGAGCAGTACAGTCTAAAATTAATTTCTGCTAGAAGTCTTATTTTAACTTGGTTTTTTTTTTTTAAACACAGAGTTTTCATGAGGTAACTTATGATTTTGACTTTAAAACACTAGGCTACTAAGTTGTTTTATTTCTGAATCTCCCTTGATTGGTGTATTGCACTTATCTATCTCTCTTTTTAAACCAATGCTATAAGATTTTGATGACAGATTTATAGAACTTATATTTATAGAACTTAATAACTTTGTCTTTGCTTCTTTTCATCATTTCCCTTAACATTCTCCATCTCTTGTTTTACCAAATGAATTTTGTAATTATTTTATTAAGTTCTATAAAGTATCCTCCTGGTAATTTTGTTAATATAACATTAAAATATGAATTAATTTTGGTAGTAATATAGTTTTATTATATGTAAATTACCTTACCATAACACTAAATATTTCTCCACTGATTTTGGTTGTTATTTTATTCTTTAATGGGTACTTTGAATTTATACAAATCTTTTGTATACTTTAGGAAATTGATCCCAAGTTATTCTATGCATTTCATAATTTTGTTTAGAATGGCAATTTAATTCCTTTTATTGCTTCTTATATTTTGTTATTAGTATGTAGAAAATTTCCTAATTTTTGAGGATTTTTTTGTAGTCTGAAATTTTACTGAGGATAATAATTGTCTAAATTACTATATTTTTATTATCTATGGTTTTTCATGTACACCATAGAAAGAAAAGTGTTTTTATCTTCTTTTTATTGATAGTTAGCCCTTTAATTCATTTCTATTATTTCATTGCTTTTGCTACTTTTTTCAGAACTACATCAAATAATATCAGGGAGAGTAGACACCATTGTTTCTCTTGAGAATTTATAAGAAAATGTTTTAGCATATTTCTATTGTATATTATGATTTTTTTGGTAGGTGCTTTTTAATTTTCATTTTAAAAGATTTCACCAAAGGGCAGCAATGTGGCTCAATTGATAAGAGTTCCAGGCCTGGAGATGGGAGGCCTAAGTTCAAATTTGACTTTAGACACTTTTTAGAAGTGTGACTCTGGAGAAGTCACTTAACTCCAATTGCCTAGCCCTTGTTGCTCTTCTTTGGAACTGATACTTATTAGCAATTTTAAGGGAGAAAGTAAAGGTTTTTTTTAAATATCTATAACTATACTTTTAATTTTTCTGCCTTGTTTTTAACATGATAATGTAAGACTTGTCAAAGATTGTTTTTACATCTACTTAAATGATCACATACTTTTGCATGTTTTGATTTTTAACACTATTTATCATGTTGACTGATTTCTTAAAATTAAACCATCATTGCATGCTTGGTGAAAGTCCCACTTGATAATAATGAAAGATTTGCTGGATAAATCATTGTAATTTGTTTGATAGGGCTCTGTTTAAAATTTTTGAAATTATATTCATTAATAGCATTAACTTCTAGTTTCTTTCTGTGTTTAATCTTTCCCTGGTTTGGGTATTAGAACTATATTTATTTCACATAAAATTACTGGTGGGTTGATTATTTCTCAATTTTTAGAATAAGTTTTGAAAAAAGGTATTAATTATTATTTACATTTTGAAAGAATTTTCCTTTCATAACATTTCTATGATTTTCCCCTCCCCCCTTTGGTAGTCCCTTAAAAAAGAAATATATTTCCTTTTTTGAAATTGGTTTATTTATGATCTCTGTCAACCTTTTGGTCATTTTTTACTTTTGGGGATTTTATTCAATTTTTTGTCTCCTCTATTTTCTTAACTTATAATTGAATTGTTTGTAATGATTGTTATTTTGATTTCTTTTAGTTTTTCTGTGATTTTATATTAATGATTTACTATTTTTATTGGTCTGCTCTTTTTAAAAATAAGATCATGTAAGAATTTAACAATTTTATTACTCTTTTCAAAGAACCATGTTTTAATTTTATTTATCGTTTTATGGCTTTTCAAATTATCCAGTTACTCAAATTTTAATATCTTCTTTTTGTTTGTATATTTATTGATCCTCTAATTGTTTTATTTGAATTTCCACTTCATTAATCTCTTTTTTATTTTGTGAATATATGATTTTAAGAATATGATTTTCCCTCTGAGGACTATTTTAGCTGAATTCAAGAACTTTTGATATTTTGCTTCATAATTATAATATCATCTTACATAGTTATTTTTCTGTGATTTGTTCTTTGCCCATTCATTATTTAAGATTTTACTGTTTCTATTTTTTCCTATTCCTTTTGTTTGTAGTTGCTGAAATAATTTCTATTTTTATTTCATTAGGGTCTATAAAATTATGTCTTTGTTCTGCTTTTTTATATATTTTTAAATATCTCTGTGACTATATGTGGCCAGTTTAAGATATATATGTGTATATATATATATATATATATTTGTAGTGCAGAGAAATATTTATACTCTTTTGCTATTCTCTTTAGAATGTATTATAAATCTCTTAACTTAATTCTACAAGAATTAATTTATTTCCATATTTTCCTTTTGTTAATATATCTATTTAGACACATCTAAAACAAACAGAATGATATCAATGTGTCTTGTCTCTATTGTGTTACTGTCTATATATTCTTGAAGCTCATATAATGTTTCTCTTTTTGAATTTGAATGCTAAGGTATTTAGAGCATATCAGTTTATTGTGGATATTGTTTTGTTATCTAGGATTCTTTTCAGAATAATACAGTTTCCTTTTTTTACCTTTTTATTATTGGATGCTTAGTTTTGTTTTGCATGATAGTATGATTTTAAGTCTGGTACAGTCATCTTTCCCCAAACCTCTCAGTTTTATTTCTATATATCATTTTAAAATGTGTTCCTTGTAAACAGCAGATGATAGAGCTTTGTTTTGTTATTCTTCCTGCATCTTTTTCATTTCATTCATTTATTTAATCCATTCATATAAAAAACTGAGTTAATTTTATATTTTCCTCCATCTAACTTTAAATTTATTTTTTCAAGTTATGTTGTGTCTTTTCTCTTATAAGCACAGTATAATATTTCTTCAGTTATTTTTTTAAAAATTGTTTTGTTCCTATCAAATCTCATCTCCTTGCCCCTCTGCTCTCTTCAATTGTTACACCTTGTCTTTCAAAGGTTTTTTTACAAGTTCCTCTGTCAAACTTTTTTTTTCTGAATATCTTTTTCTGCCCTCTCATCTTTCCTCTAAGATAGGTAGATTTGCTTTTCTTTTCCTCCCCTTTAGCTACTCTTTTTAGAATTATTTTTAAATTTTATTTTTTTACTCCTTTGGGAGAGAAAAAAAATTTCTTTCATTATTCATTATGCACCTTCTTATCTGTTTATTTTAGATCTTTGTTCTATGGTTCATGACTCCAACAATCACCTCATTCTCCCCTTTTCTCTTTATTCTCAATACAATCAAAGCAACCATCTTTTCCTTTAGATGCTTTCTCTTACCCCTCCCTTGTGGTTCTTACCTCCTGAATCTTTTTTTTCCAGCATTCCTAACTCTCAGAACAATCCCAAACCTTGTAAGTGTCAGAGAGGACACTGACTCATGGTAGGCCACCTCCTTCTTCACTGATTTATAACCTCTCAGGTTTACCTTTTTTATTTTCTCCTATATTTATCTGGAAATCTCCTTTATTTCCTCCAGGCCTTCTCCAAGTTCTTCAGGCACTAGGATCCCTGCACTCAGGGGTTCTAACTTTAACTCTCCCTAGTCAATTAAACTTTTCAGGCAACAAAATCCCTAGGTTTCTCCCAATGTGAAAATATGTTCTGCTTACCCATTGGAGCATTCATTAGAAGAAAATTCTCCCATGTTGAAGTAAAGTCTCTTTCCTTTCCTCAACTTTTCAATCTTTCTCTCTTCCTCATCACTCACTCTTCTGAAGACTCCTGTTTAATAAGACCATCAAGGTATCCTTCCTCTCAATGCTATCCCTTGCTATGGTCCTGGAACATCATTGATTCCTTTCTATCCCCATGATTTACTCTCTCATTTTCATGTACCCTGTCATGTTATAATCTATTTTCACAAAGACCCATTCACCCATAGACAAGATGTCACCAGGTTTTATTCACTAATTCCTCTGTCTCACTGTTCACTATTTGCTATGCCAGATATTCACCTTTATAATTGTCTCCTTGCATAAATTAGAAAGATGTCTCTTATTGATTTTCCTGTTTTTTCTGTTATTCTTAATAACTGTATTTATTCACTTCTCTACTTCTGATTTTTTCTGTCAAGCAGCAAATATTCTTTTTTGTATTTTTCTCTAAAATGTCTCAAAAACTTTTTATCATTAATATTCATCTTTTTTATATTTTTGTTTTTCAATTTTTCAGTTGTGTTTGGATATGAATGGCTCTATGGACCACAGCTATCCATGAGCTTTTATTGGCAACAATACCAACATTATCTGTAATTTTCTCTTGTAGGATAGTAAGCCTGGGCTACATTGTGAAATACAGTACTCTGGAATACATTATCCCATGATCTTTTAATTTTTCCAATGAGTATAGGATAGTGTTGTATTACTTGAAGGTCCTTCACTTTGTATTTGAAAATGTTTCTCCTGGTGACTTAGAGAAATTTTTTAATACCTGAATTTAATTGTTAAATTTAGGCAGTATGTGTCTTGGGGTTTCTGGCATTGATTTGGTTTGTTGTGTTTTGTTTTTCTTCTTCTTTTAGAGGTGACATTTGATTTATTTTATTTTGAATTTTAATTTCCATTTTCAGAAAAACTGGACAATCATCCTCTATTTTCCCTTCTTTCAATATAGCATTAAGGTTTTTTGCCCTGTTGTGTACTTCTGAGAGGTCTATGATCTTTAGAGTTCTCCTTTTCATCCTGTCATCAACATTTTTATATTTTACTTGCATAGTGACCACATTTCCTTTTTGATGTTCTTTTTTGGGGGGTTCTCTTCTTCAAAATTGTCTTTTAATTCTCTTTATTTGCATTTCAAATCCATTGCTCTGCCTCTTCCCTCTCTCCCTCCCTGCCTCTGTTTGTCTCTCTCTCTCCCTCTCTCTTTTTCCCTCTCCCCTTGTCTTTGCAGATTCAATTTTTTTCTGCTCATTATTTTTGTCATGAAGCATATAAATTATGCCCTCAAAATTCTCATTGACCTTTTCAACCACCTATGAACTGTATGTGGTGGTTCCATGTTTTCTTCAATTTCCACAGGGTCCTCCATTTCAAGTGTTGGATTTTTATCCATTATTCTGCAATATTTGTTTAAAGATTCCTGAATTCAATTACTAGATCTAGAAGGTATATTTTCTTAGGTCGTTGTTGTTTTTTGTTTTGTTTTTCCTGTAGATTTATGTTAGTGGAATTCTTCTTCCTGGAATCTAAGATACTTTTAATCTTTACTTTTTGGCCCTTTCATTGACTTCTGACTATGATTTTATTGGGACTGAATGTTAAAGTATCTCAGTCTCCTTCCACATTGGGCAAATTCATAGTTCTCTGGACTAGGTCTCTTCCCCAATTGACATTTTGGTGTTTGGAATTCTCTCCAATTGGATCCTGTGCTCTTTCTGGAGGATTGATGGAGTGATTATCAGTTTCCTGTATGCACAGTGTCTTGTTCTGCTGACCTGTCTCATCCTTTATGTCCCTTATTTATTTGGTCAGGCACCATTAGTTCAAAGTCTCCTTTTCCTGGCACTGGCAATTCAGAACTCTGCACCATTCATGTTACTTGGTTGCAACCCCCAGAATAATTTTGATCCTAAAGGGATTTGCCAAGCTGGCTGTCAAAGGCCGAGAAAACTTCTATAACTTGGAATCAGTGTCTCTATGGAAAGAGGAAAGAAAGATCACAATATCATAATGAATTGTGATGTAAGCTGGTAATATGTCCTTTCCTCTATTAGTAAAGTCTTATTGATGGTAGTGTGAAATATGTGCTGAGTCATCTCAGTTTCATTCAATATCAATTCATATATATTTTAATCTTTTAAAAATATTCTTGGTGTCCTATACCATGAAAACACTTGAAATTGCTTTATCTTTGGCACAAACTTTCTGCTTTGAGGAGATATGGAGGATAGAAAAGAAATGTTTAGTTAATCATCTTATTCCTCATGTGACCCAGAAGTTCATTGATATTATTTTGAGGAAAATCTAATGATTATTATCAATTTTATACTCATTCACCACTCAATAGCATTTGAAATAATGTTCCAGCATTTGTTCCTTGATACTCTATTCTTTCTGAATTATAACACTTTTCTTTCTTGGTTTTCCTGTTACTACTTAATCTCCTTTAAAAAAATTAAAAAAATAAATGTAGTTCCCTGAATTATATGTAAAAAGTTTCCAACATTTTAAAAATAATTTTGCATGTTGAATTCTCTTCCTCCCTCCTCCCAGGTGAGACTATATGTAATCTGTTACAGATTTTACATGTACAATCATCTACAACATTTTTCCTGATATTCATCCTTTAATGGAAGAAAATTTGAAAGTGAAAAAAAATTTACTTTGTGTGGATTCAGAGTCCATCAATTGCTTCTCTGGAAGCAGATCTCATTTTTTATCATGAGTTCTTGATGATTATTTCAGATCATTGTATTTCAGAAAATAGCTGTTATTCACAGTTGTTCATCATATAACATTCCTGTAACTATGTACAATGTTCCCTTGTTTCTGCTTCTTCATTCTGTTTCAATTACTGTAAGTCATTCCAGTTTTATCTGAACTCTTTCTGCTTGTAATTGCTTGTAACATAATAATTGTCCATTACTGTTCTATACTATAACTTATTCAGCTATTCCACAATTGATGGGTTTCCAGTTATTTGAACCCACATACAAAGAGCTACTCTAAATAGTTTTGTACATGTAGGTCCTTCCCCCTTTCTTCTTCTTATTTTTTATCTCTTTAGGACACAAACTTTGCAATCATATTTCTGGGATGTGGGGTATGGAATGTTTTGAACATATGTCCAAATTACTTTCCAGAATGGTTAAATCAATTCACAACTTCCCCCAAAGTGTATTGTCTCAATTTTCCTACATACCTTCCAAGTATTATCATTTTCCTTTTCTGCTATAATAGCCAATCTGATTGGTGTGGGATGGTACCTTGGTATGGTACCTCAGAATTGCTTAACTTTGTGTTTCCATAATTAATAGTGATTTAGAACATTTTTGCCTGATTATGGAGTGCTTTAATAACTTTTTTTCTGAGTCTGAAACCTGTTTCCACATATGGGCAATATAATTAGAGTTTTGCACCCAGAACCAGAAAAGGTAATTCTTTTGTAGAATCTTGTAATCATTTTGAGAACTATTACTATATGTGACTGAAAGCTCTTCAAGTTTTGCTGATGATTCAGTTACCCCCAATACCTGTTGCTTCCTTGTGGGGTCTGCTTTAGCATGCTGCTTTGTACTCTACTTTCATCCAAGTACAATAGCTCCTTTGTGCCAGTCTTCTAAGATTTTATGGGCTGAAAAATTATTTCACTCTATCTTTTTTTGTGGCTTGTGATGTTCCAGAATAATTATATCATAGTTTGGGGTCAGTAATTTGATAGATACCAGGGGGGTTTGTATATCTTCACCATTTTGACTCCTGCCTTAGTACCTTTCACAGAATCATAATCAACATTCTATTCTTAGCTCCTAAGTGTACTCCATTCTCTCAGGTGCTTTCTTTTATTAATGCAATACTTGCATGTTGACCTCATTAAATTCTATAGATTTGATTACCATCTTTATGCAGATTATGCCCAGATCCAGTCTTTTTTTTCAAGACCACAGTTTACATTATCAGTTTCCTATTGGTTATTTTGTATTTGATATGCTGTAGACATTTCAAACTCACCTATACACACACACACACACACACACACACACAAGTGTGTGTGTGTGTATATACATATATGATATAATATAAATCCTCAATTTCTTTTCCCTAATATAATTTCTTTTCTAAACTCTGTTAATTCTTTCCAAGATATCACAATCATTCCAGTCTCCCAGATTCATCAACTTAGTGTTGGTTGGATTCCTATCACTTCTAGTACTTACTACTGGTGTTATAAAAAACTCTTCACAACCTGACTTCTTCATATAATAGTCTCCTCCAGTTTTTTGTCCCTTTTCCTCTAGTGAGCCTTTGTCTAGATCCAATGTATTATAAGTTTCTCTTTTAACATATCAATTTGTTGATACAATTTCACTTTAAGTTTTATTTTCATAATTCTTTATAGTGGTTCATACAAATCATGTATTTAATCATTGAAAATTGCCCTGTTTATTGGGGTTGTTCTTGATTTTTCACTTTATGATTTCTCACATATTCAATATACTACTAAGTCTTATAGAAACTTCATTCTCAAAATTTGTTTGCATATGACCCACTCTTTTCTACTCAAATAGCCAACATCTTGAATTAGATAATTATTATCCACTACCTGGATTCTCCATACTTAACTTTTGACTCTTCTACAAACTTTGTCTACCATCTACAGAAACCTCTTCACTATGGAAGTTCACATTGTCACAAAAATTATTCACATTGAAAGTACCCTTAATCCCTGTGTTCTCTCCCTCTATTTGATTGCTTAATCCTCTTAAAGCTACATTTTTAGTAGAATGTCTTCATTTATCTCCAACCTGAACTCTTGACTCTGCGAACTTTCTCTACCACACAAATTAATTTTATCTCTCCTTCATCCCTTTTTAGCTACTTTCAATTTGTTTTCTTTTCACAATAGAATGTAACCACCTTGAGAGAAAGGATTGTTATTATTTCTGCTTATATTTCTCTTCCCAGAGCTTAATATAATGTCTATTTTGCACACAGTAATTGTTTAATAATCTTCTGTTGACTTGAAATAGCTTCTTAATTGTCAATGACTCAAGCTTCTCTAACCAATTCTCTATACGACTGACAAAGAGATATTCTTAAGTGAGATATGATCATGCTAGTCCCTTGTTCACAAAACTATGTCTTCTCCATTTCCTTTAGTCTGTGTTTACTATTTAAAGTCCTTCATGTTCTCACTCCAACACTCCCTTCTAAATTTTTTCTATTACTTCTCTTCACATATTTAACATCATTTACAGAATGTAACCACCTACTGTAGCCAACTATAGGCTAATCAAAATGGTCTTTTTGTTGGGAGTCATGTAATACCATTTCTTATTTCTATAGTTTTGGTTGAGTTATTGTCTCCTCCCTAGAATGCACTTTCTCTTCATCTCTGCCTCTTGGAGGTAAAAATTTCTTTCACATCTCAGCTCAAGTGAAACTTCTAACTTAAGGTATTTATTGATTTTTCCTCCAACTCCAGTTAATAACGCCCCATCCACACTCATATATATATATATGTATATATATACATATATATACATATATATATATATAATATGTGCATATATATGGACACCCACATGCATATATATGTACACACAATTTTGGGGGTCAACAAAATGTACACACACATATATTTATATTTTACTAGCCTCAATAGCTTATTGCAGAAAACGGGTTTTTTGTAGTTGTTCCATTTTTATATTTCAGCCCCTAGATATATAAGAACATATACAGATAAAAATATTAATATAATAAAAACAAATGGGAATATAAAATTGAAAATTTTTTCAGCAATGAACTTAGACTACATTGTTGGATAAACTGTAAATATAAACATAATGAGGAATTATAAGCAATGATGGAAAAATAATGGCTTTTCTTTTAAATTATTGTTCTAGTATTAGCATTTTTATTCTACAGTTGATGCAGAAAGGAAATATGGAACTTACAAGTTACTGAACATTTGAGAAAATATATTCCTTTTGTTTTAACATATCAAAAATCTTCAGCAAAGATTCAGTAGTATTCAGATTCTGTGGATATAGTTTCCTTTTCTTCTTCCCCTTGTCCACTTGTCCTATGAGATACAAGAGGAAATGGAATCAAGAGGGAAGGTAGAGATATAATTATTTGTAATAGGGTTGCTGACCTCAATATTGTATACAAGTTCCACTGATACTGACTCAAGTCAGACACTATACACATTTATTAATCTCCTTCTATATGGCATACACTGTACTCAGAACTGGCGATATAAAGAAAGAAAAGCTTAAGATAATTCCTCACTTCAAGAAGCTCATAAATGAGTGAAGAGACAATAAATAAAAAAGGAGAGGGTGAAGTTATCCTCGACCATGGCAAGGTCATGTTGAATATGGGAAATTATCTGAGGAAGTTCGAGTTTCCCAGCTGATTTGATCTTGCAAAATAATTTTCTGAAGATAAAGTCCAGCAAAGTAGTGGGTTGGGAAATTAGAAAACTTTCCCCATTGTCATGAGACATTAGGATAAGTTTCTCTAATGGCACAAATGCAAAAATGTGTAATATGCCTGTATCTTGCATATATATGTTCATATATATTAGGCTTTATATCAATATATAACCCTGTCAGGGATTGCTTCCCCAACTAACACTCACATTTGTAGTTCAAGTGTTTAAAGGGTCCTTCAAGAGCAAAACTAAAGAGTTGTTGTTTCTAGTAATGGTGTATTACACTCTTTCCATTGTTGTACTCCTCACTGATAATCATCCAGACATAATTATCTTATAGAAAGAGATTTTCTAAGTAAAGGCCAAATTCATTTGATGCAGAAATATTTCCCCCAAACCCAGGACATAATATCCCCTTTCACACATTAGATCTCTGGGAAACACATGTGAAAAATTAGAGAGGACATACAACCAAAGGTCAATTTTATAGCTCTGAGTAATGGGAAGTCTTTTTTGGTCTTGACAGAGCCTTTATGAATGCCCATTTAGGTGAAGGTATCTGATATGCTTTGAGGGTCAGTACCCCTATAAAGTTCTGAAACTGCCTTTTTCTTTTGTTCCACCTCCTTATGCACTCCTGTCATCTGTTACTACTATAGGAACACCATTACCAACTCTACCACTGGAAATGGGAACTCCAGAAGTAATTATCTTTTGGAGTTTGCATGGTTGTCACACAGTAAAGACAAGGAAAGCAGGGTGAAATTTGATCCTTCCCCTTTTGAGGGCAACCTTTTGTTAAGAGTGTCAAAAAATACATCACTGGCATCCCCCTGGAAAATGTAATTTTAAACTGGATTGTTTTGCTAGCCATAGGCAAAGAACTATATCTATTCATTCAAATAATCATAAGAAATTCACTGTGTGGTGTCATTTTTCTTCTAACAATAATCATTTACTTATTCCTAAATATATTAAGGACTTATTTTTGCCATTTTATAACTTTGGTTGATGGATAGCTCATTATAACTTTCTGAATCTTCTCTGATAGTTTTATAGTGATGGGGATATTCACTCTTTCATGGAAATGGCCAAACTTATGAAGTTCCTTGGAGACAGGAAAAAAATTTGACCGTGTTTAACTTTAAGTTATAAATTATTTGCCCCAAACTTAAAATAATATTTATAAATTATTTTTAAAATTAAATATTTAGATAAATGTTACTTATTACTATAGAATTCTCCATTATTTGCTGAGTAAAATTTGATGTTTCCCAGCTGTATTTAACTAGAATAGCATATAATAATTCAGCATCAACTCCATGACTAAATGAGGTATTTTAAAGGAGGCATACTGCAGAACAGAATCACATATTGTAATTTGGGCAGGCAGACACTCACATTGGCATTGTCCTTCAATGATATTCTTCTAGAATAGTGAAGAACTTCACAATTGGCACATAAAGATAATATCTCTCTATCTCATTCTTTTATATACTTTATAGAGCAAAAATGAAAAAAAAATGTTGGAAGAGAATTCAGCCAAAGTGTGAGTATGCAGAGTGTAACAAGGTCTACCTCCTGTCATGATACTAAAGCCCTTTGGAGCATCACGCATACTGGTAAATTGCTCAGGCTTCCATTTCAAGTTAATGACAGGAAACTGCAGGAGAGAAATGAGAATCTGGTTCTATCTCTTTCTGAATTGGTAAGTCCTTATCTTATTATGTACCTCTGAAGACAAGATCATGCCTCAGTAGGGAGTCAAATAGAATGGAATGCTGACCAATTGGGTCTTTAATAGTAAAAGCACCTAAAAATCTTTAAAGTGGATTATACAGATTGAAGAATGATCACATATCCTTTACTGAAATGCATCTAAAGAGGAATTCAGCAGTCATTCCCAGCAAGTAATGCTCCTTTATATTTGATTAGGGAGGGAAGTGAAGCATATCTTCTTCAATTGAAACGACAGGAGGAATTAAGGTAAGCAAAATAGAATTACCCACTCTGGAACATGGCCAGGATAGTAGGGTTAACCATGTTAATCAAAGTTGGGATTTTATTAAGCTTTCTCCTTTCTTTATATCTTTTCATATGTTAACTCCTTTGGAATCCACTAAAACCAAAATAATAATTTTTTAAAGGTCACTCTTTTGAGATACATTACATCACAGATTCATAGAATATGAGAGTTGAAGTCATCAGCAACTTTTTGATTCAGTTGATATGCAAATCTTCAATATGACCTACTAAACAACTTATTTTTTACTTGAAGACATCCATTGAGAGGGAAACTATCACCTGCAGTGGTTTCCAAACTTTTTTGACCTACCATCCCCTTTTCAGAAAAAAATATTGCTTAGCACCCTCTGGAAATTATGAAACTATTTATTGAACTCAAAATAGAATGCAATACAAAAAAGTGTGGCCATCACTGCTCCCCTGGATTGCTGCAGCACCCACCAGGGGGTGGTAGCACCCACTTTGGGAATCACTGATCTATTTTGACAACCAATTCCACTTCGGTTAGCTCCAAATCAGGAGGAATCTGACTCTGCAACTTAGATTCACTACTGCCAATTCTTCCAATTGGCACTAACAAAAAAAATCTAAACCCTCATTGGCATAATAGTCTATTTATTATGTAGTACATACATGATCATAATTTAGAAAAGGAAGGAACTTTAGGAGCCTTTTAGCATGATCTACTCACTTTAGAAATGAGAAAACTGAGTCTAAGATAGTTTTGTGATAAATGTCTTTCCAAAGATTATAGGGAAATCAGTGGCAGTGCCATATTTCCAAACTAGCTCCTCTAAATTTTAATCATTTCTATATGTGTATGCATTCATTATTTGAGGAAATGAGAAGTTTTTTTTTCCTTTTCCTCTCTAAACAACTCTGTTCCTTCTGTTCATTCTTTTGTTGAAAGACTTCGTTGCTCTTCGGCATTCTTGTTATATTCCTCTGGAAATTCTCAAAACTTATTAATGACTTATCTAAACAAAGCTCTGAATAAAATGGAACTGTCACCTCCTTATTCCTGAACAAACCATTTAGAAAAATATTGTTTCTGTATCGTGAAATCAAATTAAGAAAATAAACAATGAGATTGTTTTTATAGATTTTATTCAAATCCTTAGTCCAAGAGATCTAATATTATTTAGGTATTTTAATAAATATCCAAAGGCATATGAAATAAGAATAAAATGAATAATTAAAATTTACAGAAAAATTTCATAAAGCTGATTATAAAAAACAAAATTAGAACTCCATCTCTAAGTCTAATACTTAGGACGCTGCTTGGTACTCAGTATTGTATTCAATATACTGTATTTTACATATACAATATATTGTATTCAATAGTACTGATGATGACATTGATGATAGTTATTTTCAATCAAGTATTTTCTATCAACTTTGAAACAAAAATGAAGGATTATTTTTTTAAACCCTTGTACTTCGGTGTATTTTCTCATAGGTGGAAGAGTGGTAAGGGTGGGCAATGGGGGTCAAGTGACTTGCCCAGGGTCACACAGCTGGAAGTGGCTGAGGCCGGGTTTGAACATAGGGCCTCCTGTCTCTAGGCCTGACTCTCACTCCACTGAGCTACCCAGCTGCCCCTGAAGGATTATTTTTAAAAGTAATTTCTATTCCCAAATATTAAACTAATTAATATCTTAAACTATTTTAAATTATTTTTAAATACTAAGGCTTTTATGAACTCAAATAATTAAAGTTCAATTTAAACTTTTTCTTTCTTTCTTTTCTTGGCATATTATCAATCATAAATAGCTCAATTCAATCAAACTGTCAGATTTTTTTCTGGTAGGTGTCTTGGCCATAGGATTATGCATCTCTCTTGGTTACTATGTCACAAAATACAAACATCTGCTTTTTCCATTACTGAGTTCAGAAAGTGATGGATATTCTGAATGCAGGGAACTAAGTCTTCATGGGCCATCAATTTAATCCTTGTAAAAATACAAATAGTATAGAAATTAAATCATCCAGATTCTAAGAAAAGTAGGTGACTAATACAATTTTATCACAGTAGAAATATATTTAAATGAGAAAACATAGGAATGAAGATCTGCTTCTGTTTCCTTTAGCAAGGGAAATGATCTTTCAAATAAGATGATAGCATGAACTGAGTTGAGAGGAAATAAAATTATAACATTGCAAGTAGTGAGAAAAATAGTAAAATCACATACTGATGATTTAAATTACTTCATGTCTCATGAGATTAAAAATATATTTTATGCTAATGAAATTTATGCATTTATCACTTATGTTGTATTCAAGAATATTATGCTTTGCTTTCTAAGCATATTTTATTATTTAATAAACTGAAAAGTCCTTGAGAAGAAAGGCTACATCTTATTTAAACTATATCAAAGGTAGATGTTTATTAATTAGGGACTGTATATGGAAATTGTAGCATATAAATGTTATGAAATATTACTTTTTTATCAGGCATAAGTATGATGACTAAAGATAATCTTTAGAAAACATATATCTGTTCATATTTGTATTTAAGGATAGCCAAAAACCATATTTATATAACTTCAAAACTACATTTTAAAATAAAAAACACCACAAATTAATTTAAAATAAATGATGAGAGTCACCCCCCTCCCACGATCCCGCCACCTTCTTCTCCGATGTTCCAGGCATCTCCTGGTTCTCCTTCCTGCCTTTCCCCTTTTGTGACTCAGGCTCTGTATTAGTAAGTAATGATTTATTCGGGGTTGCTTCCAAGGAACTTCCCCTGAAAAAAGCAAACAACAACAACAAAAAACCCGCCTTCCTGGCCAGTGACAGTCCCTCACTCCCTTAGGGCAGGATTTCTTGGACTTTGATTTTCATCTACTAGTAGGTTTGGGTACTTAAGCCATTCAAGGTAGAGAGCTTTGCAGGTTGGGAAGTGAGAGTCCTTCCCCACTCCTGGATGGCTGCTCGCCAGATCAGATTAGTTTTCCTTCATGTGCAAGGATTCCCCAAACCTGCATTGTTGAATTTTGAGGTACAGCCCATTTTCTCTACAGAGTACTACTGCATAGCAGATGGGAAAAACTATTGGAAGAATATGATGCATATACTGTCAGCCTCCTTTAACAGATTCCATTCTCTGAACTGCTTCATGTCCCTCCTTCCCTGGCTTTTTTACTCTTTGGTAAAAGAAATGGCTTGCTGGGCCAAGTTGCTTCAGAAAGTATTGCGATTGAGGACTGGCTAATGAAAGCTCAGTCCTGGAAGCATGCACAGGAGATCCAGGTGGATGCTTGGAAATGGGCCCAGTAACTTTCAAAGTCCAGAAGGTTGTGCCCTACTTTATTATGTTTCCAGTATTCCTTTGCCTAAGAATAGGAGAGAAGAGAAACAACATCCACCGGTGCAACAGAAGCTGAACAAAGAATGTTTCAATGGCATCCAAAGTGTGAGAATAGTCAAGATAATCTCTGGGCTGCATTCTCTACTCAAAGCAAAACAACTCTCTAAGATAGCAAAAGGGGAGACTTTGCTGGTCTTTGTGACACTTCTTTGAACCAATTTAATCATGATCAGCCCCAATCTCTTGCAAAGGGGAAGAGAAAGAATTCCTTTATTTTAATCTGCCATACATGGCAGACATTTATTTCATTCCATGTAAGGTTCTTTGCCTAGAGAAGTGGACGAAGTGGGGTCCATTCATATGGTTCAGTGCTTTATCACTTCTTGCCTGTACTATTGCCAAGAACCTTTTAATTGGCCTCTCTGCCTTGACTCTCTCACCTTTTCAATCCAGGCCCTGTACTGCTGCCAAAGTGATATTCCTCCCTTGGCTGAGCCCCATGATTTCCAGCTTCACAGGCTAGCAACACTTCTACCCCCTCGCTTCCTCCTCCAATCAATTAATTAGTTTCTTCCCAGAAGCTCCATTTGAGGAAATATACAGGCAAATCATACTTACTTCAATCTTAACTCTACTTATAATTCCTCTTGATATCTTTTCAAGCATCATTCTCATCTCTACATTTTTTCAGTTTCTTTTTGCTTATACTTATATTCCTAGCACTTAGCACAGTACCTGGCACATGCTATGCACTTTAAAAAAGATTTATCTATCTATGTACTATGTAGACACTGTCTGTCTGTCTATCTCCTGCCAAGCTTCACTAATTTACATCTGACTGTGTCATTCCCCTGACAAAAAGTTCCAAAAGGGGCAGTTAGGTGGCTCAGTGGATAGAGAGCTAGACTTGGAGACAGAAGGTCTTGGATTCAAATCTGACCTCAGACATGTCTAGCTGTATGACCCTGGGCAAGTCACTTAAACCTAGTTGTCTAGTCCTCACCACTCTTCTGCCTTGGAACCAATATTTAGCATCAATTCTAAGATAGGAGGTAAGGATTTAAACAAAATAAAATCTAGGGCCATAAAATTGAACAAACTCTATGATTCACTACTGGGTCTATATCCCAAAGAGAAAACAAAAAGGGGGAAAGGACCTACTTATGCAAAAATATGTATAGCAGCTATTTTTGTGGTTGCAAAGAATTGGAAATTGAGAGATATCTATCAATTGGGGAATGGCTGAACAAAGTGTGGTACCTGTTGGTGATGAAATGCTATTGTACTATAAGAAATGACAGGCAGGATTATTTCAGAAAAAAACCTGAAAAGAGCTACTTGAACTGATGCAGAGTGAAATAAGCAGAACCAGAACCTTGTATACAATAACAGCAAAAATGTACAATGATTAACTGAAAACGTGGCAATGTGAATGTGAAAACTCAGCAATGCAATGATCTGGGATAATTCTGAAGGACCTATGAGGATGAGTACTATCCACTTCCAAAGAAAGAACTGTTGGAATCCAATGCAAATCAAAGCATATTATCTTTCATGTTAGTTTATTTACAATTTTATTTTGGGTTTTGTATGAGTGTGATCTTACAACAGTGACAGATATGGAAGCATGTTTTGCTTTGATAATACATATATGAACCAAACCAAATCCCATTTCTGAGTGGGGGGAGTGAAGGGACAGAGGGAAATGGCTTAGATTTTATAGTTTTGGAAAACACATGTTGAAAATTTTTATTACAAGTAATTGGGAAAATAAAATATCTTTGAATTTGAATATATTAAGAAAAATAAATGATGAGAGGTAGAGTCAAGTTGACAGATTAGATAAGCACTTAGCAAATCTCTCACAATATTTGCCTACAAAACAACTTTAATATAAAGCCTCAAAACAAATTCTGCATTGAGAGAGCCAAACAAAACTACTGACTATGAGGATCAAAGAAATAATAACAAAATTAAATAAAAATTAGAACTGGGCAAATGAAAACTGCTGACTCTATGAGGATCAAAGAAATAATAACAAAAATAAATTATGTATTAAATATATAAATAACATTTACATAAAGCAAATATATATGTATATAAATATATAAATAAAAAGATATAAATGTGCATGTATGTGTGTGTATATATATATATATATATATATTGTGATACAGAGAGGAGGGCTTAACAGTTTGCAGGCTTTTGCTGAGTGCTTACGTCAGTTAAGAGGTTTTAGAATCTTGGAAGAGTTTAAGTTGGACCTGGGAACTCATGGAGGGAACCAGGGTACAATGGAGCTCCTTCTGGGGATTAAAATCTCAGCCTAGTTTTGCAGTTTTTTGAGATTTGTTAATTTAGATAAAACCTTTGAATCTCCCTATCCTACCTCATTTCCTACCTTCATTTCCCTTACCTAAATGTCTGAGAGGAGTGAATAAGGAGAGTGAATCAGAGAGTTAGTTCAAATCTGTGAGAGTTTAGTCCTACCCTTGCAGTAATTTATCTAGAGAGGTTTTGTATCCATCATCCTAAACCCTTTTGATTTCAAAATCACCTTGAGAACTGAGTAAAGGCAGTACCTTTCTCAGACTCCCATTCCTGCTTCCATTCCCCCACCTGAGGTTTCTCTAAGAAGCTGTTAGGGCTTCCTTGATCCTTTTACCCTGACAATCTATCCTGAGAAGACAATAAACCCCTTTGTGTTTAAAATAGACCTTTGTGGTTACTTCATTAGTTAATTAGTAAGAAAGGGAAGAAGAGGAATAGAATCAACATACTCTGGGTTTGAGGGAAGCCAGGTATCCATCTTGAATGAAGTGTAACTTCAAAACAAGTCCCTTCCTGTGATATCAACTAAAGCCTGTAGTTAATTCCAATCAGACTATTTCCCTTCAGTGTTTGTCTTTAGCCTAAATCCTAGTCTGTATTCCCTGCTGCTGTTTGCAGGTTTAGATTAGTTCATCCTCTCCCTGGCAATCCATGTTATCTCAGTGTTATACTCCCTGAACTCAGACATTCTCTTATTTCTCCTACCACACCAACTGCCATCCTTCATCATTGAACCTTCCTCATCCACTATATTGCCTTAACTTCCCTACTACCTAGTCTATTCACTTGATTACCTCTAGCCTTAGATCCCTTGCCTTGTCTTATTCCCTGATCCTACCAGTTATTACCCCTAGCTTCAGCCTCATATTATATCCTGCATCTCCCTATTACATCCTACCTAATCCCCATATTACCTCCCTTCCAAATCCCCTATAACAAAATATATATATATATATGTGTGTGTGTGTGTGTGTGTGTGTGTGTGAAATATCACATTGGAAAAGTAACTGGCCTGGAAAAGAAATTGAGTAGAGATAATTTCAGAATTTTTGGAATACCTGAAAGCCACTATCAAGTTTAGGTATCATAATTTTTAGAAATTATCAAAGAAGGATACCTGATATCATAGCACCATTTTACATTGTATAATAATTTCTATCTCTTGTTGAGTCATAATTTTTTTCTTTATCCAGAGGTTTGACAGGTAGATTAATCTACACTCCTCAAATTTGCTAATGGTATTACACTTTATGTCTATATCATGTTTCCATTTTGGTCTTATTTTGATATAAGGCATGAAATGTTAGTATATACTCAGTCTCTGCCATATATTTTTAATGTTTTTTTCAACAATTTTTGTCAAATAGTGATTTCTTGACCCTAAAACAAGAATCTTTGTATTTACCAAAAGAAAAATAACTATGTTTATTTACTCTATATTGTATAACTAATCTAATTCAGTGATATACTGTTCTATTTCATAGCCAGTATCAGATTGTTTTGATTATTACATCATTGTAATATAATTTGAGATATGGTGCTCATATGGCACCTTTTTTCAATTATAAATTAATTAATTTAGTAAATTAATTTAGGTAGAATTGTCATTTTTATTCTATTGGCTTAACCATTCTATGAGCAATTAATGTTTTTTCCCAGTTATTTAGGTCTGCTTTTATTTTTGTTAAAAGTGTTTTATAACTGTGTTCATATAATTCCTAGGCTTGTCTTGCTAGGCATATGCCCAAGTATTTTATGTTATCAAAAGTTAAATTTAAATGAGATTCTTATTTGCATCTTTTTTTGCTAGCTTTATTGGTAATACTGATGCTTTATGAGAATTTATTTGATATCCTGAAACTTTGCTAAAATTATTAATTATTTCAACTAGTTTTTAGTTGTTTCTTTAGGATCATATAAGTTTGTCATCATATTATCTTCAGAGTGATCTTTTTATTTCTTCATTGCCTATTATAATTCCTTTGAATTTTTTCTTCTCTCATTGCTATAGTTAGCATTTCTTGGCTCTTAGGGTATAGCCTTGTTACTGGCTAACTCCATATATGTAATCTTATGCCAGGTTGAGTTTTCACTGTTTAGGGAGTGAGGCCTAGCATGGCCCTCCAAGGTGTGGAATACCCTTATTACTGCATGCTTGGATTTTGCTCCCCTCACATTTCAGTTAGACAGACCTCTTGTGCTAGTCATTCTGGTTGCTCTGCTCTTTTGAGGTGATTCTCTCCTCCAAATTTTTAAAGTTTTTTTCAGTTCTGTTTTGAGGGGAATTTGGAGGGCCAAGGAGGTGGTTTCCTTACCAAGACAACTTTGGATACAGTGATAACAATATAGTGAAGATGATCATCTGGGAAAGACTTAGCTACTCTGATCAAAAAAAAAAAAAGATCACATGGTAAAAAATGCTGTCCACCTTCAGAGGGAGAACTGATAAACTCTGAATGCAGATTGAAACATACTTTTTTGTTTGCTTTCTTCATTTTTAGTGTTTTATTTTGTCTGTTTTATTTTAAGACATAACTAATATGGAAATATGTTTGACATGATATCACATACATAATGAAAATAAAAATGCTTACTTTCTTAATTGGGGGAGAAGTGGGAGAGTGGGAAAGAATTTGGTACTCAAAATTTTACTTTTACATGTAATTGGGAAGGGGTTAATAAAATAATTTAAAATAATTTAAAATTTTAGAAAACAAATGAAGCTGGATTTGAATTCTTTCTTCTCAAATTCGGGTCTAGAAGTCTGTTTATAATTAGGTATGGACATGATCTTCCTCATGATCTATCATTTAACATATCAGAAAATACTCATGTGGAATGGCTGAGAGGAAAAACTTTGAAGGATATTAACTACCCATAATATTGGAGAACTAGCGACTCTATAATGTTTGACTTTATTGAGAAGAACTCCAGACATGGGCATTGCCCCTTTAAAATGAAAAATAGTAGACTTGCAAAGAATGATTCTATCCAAATAGCTGAAAAACTGGACAATATACCAATCTACTAATAGTCTTGGAGAATGGCTGGGGTAAAGCCAAGCAAATAACTGATATAACTAATTGCTGCCTATGGTGTAGTTGCTAAGACATATTGACAAATATTAAAAGGAATAATAAAAAAATAAATTCCAAGATTATACCTTTGATCATTAAAAATGGAACAATTTGTGTTAGTAGCTTATAAGGAGAATTTACATCAAAGTCTGGATAAATAAAATACCATGGAAATATGGTATTAGGGAATTGTGGAATTCAATAAAGACAGGCTTGTTAATTTGTAGGTGGAGAAAAGGAATCTCCTCAAGTTCCCTGAGAAAGATAAATTTAAAAGTCACTCCAATACTTTCTGACATTACAGTAGCAAAGAAACCAAGGGAATAGTAACCACCTCCTGTATCTGATTTCATTGGGTGTTAGGTATTAAACCATTCAGCACAGTCAACTCAAAGATCCTGAATTAGTAATCCTAAGGATATTAAAGCATGCACATGGATGGGAAGTCTGGATACAAAAGTGGCAGAGTTCTTACAGACTGCCAAAATTATCTGGCCAGGAACAAAACTGACATGACAAGCCTGAAGTCATGACAAAGTATATCCCACATGTAAAATGGAGAACATGATAGCAGTTAACTCAAAATGTCATTGCAAGAATTAAATGAGAGTATATGTATTGCACTTTGAAAACATTAATATATCATTATTATTGGCCAGATATGATAGACCATTTCATTGGTTATTTGGAAGAAATACTGGAATAAAATGAAATAGTAGGAGATTATACAAGAGTTAACAAAAGAAGACTCATTTAGCTATGTAAGAAGAATAATCTACAAGTATAGGAATTGTGGTTACCTCAAGTTTATTATCTGAGTGAATTTCCTTCTTGTCAATATCTTTTTTAATCCCTTACCTTCTTTTTTAGATTCAACACTAAGCATTGGTTCCAAGGCAGAAGACTGGAAAGAACTAGAAAATTATGGTTGAGTGACTTGCCCAGGATCACATACACATAGGTAGGAATTACCTGAGGCCTGATTTAAACCAAGGACTTACGATTTCAAGGCTTAAATCTCTATCTACTGAGCAACCTAGCTGCCCCTCTTGTCATTGTCTTTCATTCATGCTTCCTGCACCCCTAATGCCTGCTTTATACTCAGCTGATGAAGAAGTGATATCAACAGTCTGTGTTTTTAGTCCACTGAATTAAGATAGAAAGATGTTCTCAATGATTTGTAATTAATAAAATTAGAATGAAGCAGACCCACTACATATTTATTTTCATGGGACATATCAACCAGACATTCCATATCTTAAAGAGTACTTTTCTTAGGATTCTTGGGGCACAGGTTTTAAATGTTCAATGGCAAAGAACAAAGCCATCTTTTCACTTGGAACTCTATTCCCAGAATTTCATATCATCGAAGGAAAGTTTCAAACAAGGAAATAACAGAACCTTCTTAAAGAAACAACTATACAATAGAGATTTACTTTTGTATGCAAAATTGAGAATTTTTCGCTAAAGATGAACAGTCATGTTTGTGAAAAGCTGGTGGGTGATAACTTTTGAAGGGTAGATACTGAGTTGTAGCTGAACCAAATTAAGTTAGGAATCGAATAAAAAGAAAAGCAGCAGTAAAATGGAAAAAAATTGAACTTGAGGATTTCAGTTGAGATTATTATACCTTAAGATAAATCCTAGAATATATTTAGTCTAAGAATCCTTATGCCTTATTATTTGTGTTCTCACTAAAATACTTCATTCTCAAACTTCTCTGTGAGAAGGGGGAATGACATTTCACTCATTGGGAAAATGGACTGAGAATGGCTTCCCTTCTGTGAAGGCAACTAGGCTTGTATCAAGTTCAATAGATTCAGTATGCCAAAAAGATTTTAAAAAGGGGAAAACATATTTGTACAAAAATATTTATTGCAGTTTTTGTGGCAGCAAAGAATTGGAAATCGAAAGTTTTCCATCAATTGGGGAATGACTGAATAAGTTGTGTTATTTGATAGTGATAGAATACTACTTGCTATAAGAAATGACCAGCAGGATGATTTAAGAAAAGTCTGGAAACTTTTATATGAACTGATGCAAAGTAAATAAACAGAACCAAAAGAGATTTGTACACAATGACAGCAATATTTCTAGGTGAACAACTGTGAATGAATTAGTTATTCTCAGTAAGACAGTGACACAAAACAATCTCAGGGATTCATATTGAAAAGTCCCTTTGCCCTCTGAGAAATAGTTGGAGTCTGAATGCAGTTTGAAAAATATTATATTTCATTTTCTTTCATATTTCATCTCTTTCATAAAATGACTAACATGGAAAATATTTTGCATAATTGCATATGAAAATCTAAATAAGATTGGTTACTCATTTAAGAAGGGAAAAGGGCAAGGAGAGAGGGAAAGGAAGAAAGTGAGAAGGTTCCAAATGAAAATTTGGAACTCAAAAATTTTTAAATGAGTATTAAAAATCTCTTAACATGTAATGGGGAAAGTATTATTTAGAAATGAAAAAATAAATGAATAAACATAAGAAAATCAACATTCAGATCATTCTACCAATAGTAATTTTTTTACATTAAAAAAATAGATCACTCTAGTACAATCTCTTTAATGTGACTATGGAAAACATGGAAAATCTGTGCTGATCAGTAGGAAAATTTTGCTCAGAGGAATATATATATTTAGTGCCACAAGGGAACTTCAATGTCATCCATTTAAGTTTTTCAATTTATATAATAAGAAATTAAGACTCAGATAAATTAAATTATTGTTCTAAGGCTACAAAGGGAGTAACTCATATTTGAACCGTATCTCCTGACTCCAAATTCTTACCCACTCTTTATGCTATGTCCCATGAAGTTATGAGATAATTAATACCATGTAAAATGTTTTCAGGAAGAGATTTTTCATTCATTTTATTTGCATTGCCAGTTTGTAGCACATAATCACTACTTAATAAATGATCCATTTTTCTTATTAATTGAGAAAGAACTCACAATCAAAACACATCACAGATTGTGAGTTTAACTCTGACTATACACATAAATCATATGAAATAGCTAAATTCAGTTGTGAGTTGTCCAGGATCATATGGTTAGTAAAAATGACAATCTAAATTTGTAGCTATATCTTCTAGAAACCAATCATATAACTCTGAACATTGCACTACAACACTTATTCTGCAATAATGTAGGGATCTATAGACATATATTCAAACAATTTTAGTTCTTCTTAGTTCAGTCTTTTCTGATTCTTTGTGACCCCAATTGAAGTATTCTTAGCAGAGATACTTGAGTGGTTTATGATTTCCTTTTTCCAAACTGAATTTATATCTGATAAAAGTGAGACCAAGCAAAGACTTGCCCAGCATTACATAGCTAGGAAGTATCTATGAAAGACACAGATGAATTTGTTTTTTGCTAATATCATTTGAAATTTTTTAAAAAGTACTTAAACATATTAATTGGAATATAATTTATAAGATCTAGGAACGAACACAAGCTATTCTGAACATTGGTTATAAAATGAGTGGAATAACTTGTCTAGAATTGGTCTGCTTAATTTTCTAGAGAAAGACATGTCTAACTTGAAGAAAAGTAAGTAAAAAAATATAGTGGATAGTGATGGGAATATCAAATAAATGGGATGGAAGGAGGAAAAAGTCCTTAATCAAGATCTAGATTATTTAAATTAATTTGAGCTTCATATAGACAAAATGGTTAATATGTATAAATTGAAGAGGAGGGTAGAATATTTAGGTAGACTGAGCAAAGGACACAATTGAAAGGCTTGCTAAATGGTACTAATAAGATATCATTTTGACTTATCTGGGTAATTGTTTCCCTCCATTAAAATGTAACCTTTATGGGACAGAGATTATTTAAACCA
Organism: Gracilinanus agilis; assembly: GCF_016433145.1. NCBI lineage: Eukaryota > Metazoa > Chordata > Mammalia > Didelphimorphia > Didelphidae > Gracilinanus > Gracilinanus agilis. The sequence goes on from NC_058131.1 coordinate 102,038,182, forward strand.
TTCTTGTCTTTGTTCCGAGCATGAGAAGCAGTATGGTGTCTAAGAGAAGAGTACATTCATTCAAAAAGGTGTGTAATCTTTTAAAACTCCAAATTATTTACCCATATAAACAAGTGATAAATTATGTTTTCTTCTGCATTTCTACTCCACCACTTCTTTATTTAGCTGTGGAAAGCATTCTTTTTCATAAACCTCTTAGGATTGCCCTGAATCATTGCATTGCTTCATTGTAATGAAGTCATTTATATTTGATCATCCCACAATGTTTCAGTTACTGTGTATAATGTTCTCCACATTCTGCTTATTATACTCTGAATCAGTTCATGTATGTTTTTTCAGTTCTTAGAGAAATCAAACATTTCATAATTCCTTATAGCACAATAGTATTTCATCACCATAATATACCACAATTTGTTCAACCATTCCCCAGCTGAAGGACATCCCCTCATTTTCAAATTTTTTGCCACCACAAAAACATAGCTATAAATATTTTTGTATAAGCAGGTCGTTTCCCATTTTTTATCTCTTTGTTCAAAACTAGTGGTGGTATTGCTGACTAAAAAGGTATGCATTCTATAATAATCCTTTGGACATAATTCCAAATTGCCTTCCAGAATAGTTTAATCAATTCACAACATGTCTCAAGTTTGCTACATCCCCTCCAACTTTTATTTTCCTTTACTCTCATATTGGCCAATCTGCTAGGTGTAAGATGATACCTCAGAATTGTTTTGATTTGCATTTCTTTAATCAGGAGGGATTTAGAATTTTTTGTGTCAATATTGATAGTTTTCATTTCTTCATCTAAAAACTGTCTAATCATATCCCCTAATCATTTGTCATTTGGGGAAAGACTTGATTTCTTAATAAATTTGAATTAGTTCTTTATAAATTTGAGAAATCAGACCATTATCATAGAAATTTCCTATATATTTTCCTAGTTTATTGCTTCCTTTCTAATCTAAGTTGCATTATTTTGTTTTTTTTGTACAAAAACTTAATTTAATATAATAAAATTATGCATTTTTCATCTTGTAATGTTCTCTATCTCTTATTTGGTGATAGAATCTTCCCTTTCCGGATATCTGCCAGGTAAACTAATCTGTTCTTCTAATTTACTTGTAATTTAAATCTTTTTTATTTAAGTCATACTTATGAACTTATCTTGATATAGGATGTGAGATAGTGATCTTAACCTAATTTTTCTAAACTCTTTTCAATTTTTTCCAGCAATTATTGTCAAATGCTGAGTTATTATCCCAAAAGCTGAGATCTTTGGGTTTATAAAACACTTGCTTGCTGAGATCATTTACCATTAGTATATTCTATTGAGCCATCCTTCTATCTCAGACAGTATCAGACTGTTTTAATGATCACTGCTTTATAGTAGAGATTAAGATCTGATACTGCTAGGTCATCATCTATCACGTTTTTTCATTAGTTCCCTTGATATTATTGATATGTTATTTTTCCAGATGAATTTAGGTATTATTTTTTCTAGTTTTTATATAAGTTTTTTGGTAGTTTAATAGGTATGGCAGTGAATAAATAAATTAATTTAGGTAGGATTGCCATTTTTATTATTTTAGCTCATCCTGCCCATGAGCAATTAATCTTTTTCCAACTGTTTAGATCTAACTTTATTTGTATGAAAAGTATTTTGTAGTTATATTCATATAATTCATGTGTTTGTCTTTGAAGATAGATTCCTAAATATTTTATATTCTCTAGAATGATTTTAAATGGAGTTTCTTCTTCTAACTCGTTGCTGAATTTTATTGCAAATATATATATATATGTATACATATGTAAATATATATATATATATATATATAAATGCAGATGATTTATGTCTCTTTATTTTGTATCCTTTAACTTTTCTAAAGTTATTTATTTCCACTAACTTTTTACTTGATTTTCTAGCATTCTCTAAGTACACCACCTTATCATCTGCAAAGAGTGATAGTTTAGTTTACTCATTGCCTATTTTAATTCCTTCAAAGTTTTTCTTCTCTAATTGCAACTGATAGCATTTCTAGTATTATATTAAATAATAGTGGTGATAGGGGTCATCCTTGCTTCATTCCTGATCTTTTTGGGAAGAATTCTAATTTATCCCCATTGTAGATAATACTTGCTGATGGTTTTAAATAAATACTACTTATTATTTTGAGTAAAGGCCCTTATGCTGCTTTATTTTCTAATGTTTTCAATAGGAATGGGTGCTGCATTTTGTTAAAGGTTTTTTCCTGCATCTATTGAGAGAACCAGATACTTTCTGTTACTTTAATTATTAATATGGTCAATTATACAGATAATTTTCCTAATATTAAACCAACCTTGTTTTCCTGGTATAAATCCCCTCTGATCCTAGTGAATAACCCTAGTGATATATTGCTATAGTCCCTTTGCTAGTATTTTATTTTTCGTATCTATGTTGATTAAGGAGATTGGTCTATAACTTTCTTTCCCTACTTTGGCTCTTTCTGGGCTTGAGTATCAGTACCATATTTGTGTTATGAATTTTTTTAAATCTCCTTCTTTACTTATTTTGTCATATAGTTTGTATGGTACTGAGATTAGTTGTTCTTTAAATTTTTCATAGAATTCATTTCATAATGCATCCAGCCCAGGTAATTTTTTCCTGTAGAATTCATTGATGGTCTGTTCACTTTCTTTTTCTGAGATAGGATTATTTAAGCATTCTATTTCCTCTTTTGCTAATTTAGGCAATTTATATTTTTGTAAATATTCATCCATTTCACTTATATTGCCATATTTCTTGTCATATAATTGGGCAAAACAGCTGTTAATGGGGGGGCAGCTGGGTAGCTCAGTGGATTGAGAACCAGGCCTAGAGACGGGGAGGTCCTAGGTTCAAATCTGGCCTCAGACACTTCCCAGCTGTGTGACCCTGGGCAAGTCACTTGACCCCCTTTTCCTACCCTTACAACTCTTCTGCCTTGGAGCCAATACACAGTATTGACTCCAAGACGGAAGGTAAGGGTTTAAAAAAAATCAACTGTTAATGATTGTTTTTATTTCTAATTCATTAAAGGTGAAATCAGCCTTTTCATCTTTGATACTGGTAAGTTGATTTTTTTCTTTTTTTTAAATCAAATTAACCAATACTTTATCTATTTCATATGTTTTTCCATAGAACCAGCTCCCAGTTGTATTTATTAGTTCAATAGTTCTTTTACTTTCAATTTCATTAATTTCACCTTTGATTTTTAGGATTTAAAGTTTAGTTTTTATCTTGAGATTTTAAATTTGTTCTGTTTCTAGTTTATTTTTGTTTGTTTGTTTTTTAGTTGTATGCCCAAATCATTGACCTCCCTTTTCTCTATTTTGTTGTTATAAGCACTAAGAGATATAAATTTTCCCCTGAGTACTGCTTTGGCTGTATGCTATAAATTTTGATATGTTGTCTCCTCATTGTCACAGTAGACTATATAATGGTTTCTATGACTTGTTCTTTGACCCATCAGTTTTGAAGAATTAGATTATTTAGTTTTTTAATTAATGTTCAATTTGCCTCTCCATTAATTAATTTTATTTTTTATCAAATTATGATCTGAAACACTTGTATTTATTATTTCTGCTTTTATGCATTTTGTGATGTTTTATGTTCTATTACATGATCAATCTTTGTGTATATATATATATTTATATATGTATATATGCATATATACATATATATATATATATAGCATGTGCTGCTGAAATGAAGTTATATTCCTTTTTATCCCTCTTCAATTTTCTCTAGATATCTATTAACTCTATTTTTTTCTAAAATTTCATTCACTTCCCTTATTTTTTCTCATTTAACTTTTGGTTTAATTTCTCTAATTCTGATATGATAAGGGAAGGTTGAGGTCCCTTTTAATCAGTTCTATTTTTGTCTGAGATCATGATTGCTACTCCTGCTTTTTTTTTTTTGCCTCACTTGAAGCTCAACAGATTCAGCTCCAGCCTCTTACCTTTAATTTGTATGTGTTTACTTACCTTAAATGAGTTTCTTGGAAACAACATATTGTATTATTCTGGGTTTTAACCCACTCTGCTATCTCTTTCTTTTTTATACTTGAGTTTATTCCACTTATAGTGAATGTTATGATCCCCATCTAAGTATTTCCTTTCATCTTGATTTCTTCTTTTAATCCTGCCCTTTCTCTTTTCATCTCATTCCCTCCACACCAATGTTTTGCTTTTAATCACTGTTCCCATTTCCCCTCCCTTATATTACTCCCCTTCTCTCACACATCCTTCTTAGTCCTCTCCTACTTTTCTATACTACCCAGTTTCTTCCTCGCTTATATTATTCCCCTTCTCATCACCCCCTTTCTTATTCTCCTTCTAATTCTCTAGAGGATAACATATAATTCTATACCTCAATGAATCTGGCTCTTCTTCCCTCTCTGAGCCAAGTGCAGTGAGAGCAAGGTTTAAGTATTATCCATCACTACCTTCATCTTCACCTTAACTGCAATAATATTCCCCCATGCCTCTTTATGTGATATAATTACCCTACTTTACTTCTCTCTTCTGTTTTCTTTTAGTGCAATATTGTTCACACAGATTTTTTCTTACATATCATCCTAAACTCCTTACTACCATAACTTCTGTCTATGTATAATTCTTCTAACTACTATGATAACAATAACAGTTTTTAAGATCTATTGATATTATCTTTCAATATAATAATATAAACAAGTTGACCTTACTAAAGTCCTTAATTTTTCCCCTTTTTTATTTAATTTTCTATGCTTCTCATGAATTTTCTATTTGGACATTAATTTTTCTGTTCAAGTCTAATCTTTTCTTCAGAAATACTTGGAGATCTTCTATTTAACAAATGACTATAATTTTCCCTAAAAAATATAGGAATTTTTGATGGGTAGATATTGTTGGTTGTAAATCCAGTTCCCTTGCCTTCCATAATTCCAAACCTTCTAATCCTTCAATGTGGAAATTGCCAGGTCCTATTTAATCCTGACTGGGGCTCCATGATATTTAATTCTTTCTTTCTGGCTGCTTAAAGTATTTTCTCCTTTGCCATGGAACTCCTGAACATGGCTATAACATTCCTGGGAGTTGTCATGTTGTTATTTATTGTAGGAGGTGATCTTTGGATTCTTTCAAATTTTATTTTACTCTCTTTTTAAAGAATGCAGTCTTTTTTGATAATTGATAATTGCCTATAATGTGATATCTAGATTTTTTTGTTTGTTTATTTGATTGTTTTTGATTATGACTTGCAGGTAATCAAATGAAACTTAAATTGTCTCTCCTGGATCTATTTTCCAGGTCAGTTATTTTTTCAATTAGATAGTTCATATTTTCCTCTAATTTTCATCCTTTTGATTTTGTCATATTGTTTCTTAATGTCTTGTGAAGTCATTAACTTATAGTTACCCAAATTCTAATTTTTAAAAAATGGATTTTGTCCATGACCTTTTGATTCTTCTTTTCCATTTGTTCCATTCTACTTTTCATCAAAGTCTTTCCTTCTTTGAATTTTTTTGTTTCTTTTTTACAGAATGTCAATTCTGTTTTAAGAAACTCTTTTTCATTGTTTTTTGCCTCTTTTCCAGTTGACAAATTTTGCTTTTTAAACTGTTAATTTCTTTTTTCATTACTTTCATTTTCCCCATTTTCTTCAATCTGTCTTATTTGATTTAAACTTGTGTGTGTGTGTGTGTGTGTGTGTGTGTGTATGTGTGTGTGTGTGTGCGTTTTTCTAGTACCTGAGACCAATTCCCATTTTTCTTTTAAGTTAGTTTTTCATGTGGTTGTTTGGATCTCACCATCCTATATTTATTCTGTTTTATTCTTTGTCTCCTTAGAAATTTTCTAGGTTCATGTGTTCCTCTTATTGATTCCTCATTTTCCCAGCCTTTCTTTGTACATGGACTAGGAAATATGAAAGCTGATCCTTTTGTGCCCTCTGTTGATGGCTTCAAGATTGGGTACTGTGAGCTATTTTGCCATGTGACTAGCTTTTCACCACAGTACAGGCTTGAAAGTGATAAGCACTATGGACTTCTGGGTCTCACTGTAGGATGATGCCAGTGCCTGTGACTTAAAGGGATAGAAGTGAGATGTGGCGTGCTCTCTTATTGGTGTAGCCAGGGTCCTAAGATGCAAAAGTTGCCCTATGGCCTGGCTCAAGCCCTGATGCATTAGGTGGTGGCTTAATCTTTCAGCTCTTTTCTGTGTGCAGTTTTGCAACCAGTTCTCCCTTATTCTATGGAAATTGAATCTCTCTACCAAACTTTCAAGGTACTTTCAGTGGGAGAGCCCACTTATTCCCTCTTGCTACTGGTTTTTTACTTCAGTCATTTTGGAATAATTTTTAAAGATTATTTTGGAAGGATTTTCAGAGTTGTTTCAGTTTTCCCTGCTACTAAGATATACCCCCCCTCTCTCATTGAATTCTGAATTACTTTGTATTCATATTCAATTTTTACCCTTTAAGGATAGCTGCGCAATTAGTTGGAATGTAAATATGAAGCAATAAGATTAGATATTTATTATAGATATAGCCATTAATGATAACTTGTAAGCTTAGAATTTCAGTTAAAATTTAAGTTTAGCTAGTCCAATCCCTAATTCATGGAAATTATAATCAGGACTGTGATTTATATTTAGCTCTAAAGATTATAAAGCACAATAATATTGCTAGGTATTTTCTATTATAATCTGCATTTTAAAGAGAAGGGAAATGAAGCAGTGAGGGAGAAGTTAAGTGACTTGCCTAAAATTGCACAGCTAGAAATTTTCTGAAGCAAAATTCAAGTGTTGCCAACACCAAGATAATGCCTTTACCAACACTGCTACCTAGTTGCCTTAATAAAATTCCTTACAAATAGTTACCTAGTGTTCTCTTTAAAAGTTCTAGTTCTAAGAAATCCACAACCTCCTCCATAACACGATTTCACTTTTGAATAGCCCTAATTGATAATAATCAGTGAATAGTCATTACTAAGTCTCTATTCTTGGATACACGCAGTACTATAATTATGGGGAAAGAGGCAAAACGAATCTCTGCTATCAAGGAGTTTACATGCTATCATGAGAAATACTATTTACACCTATAGGTAAAAAAATAAATAAAAAACAAATATGAAATTTGAGGTAATGGGGGTACACTCACAGCTGAGGTGATCAATAAAGACCTCAGATTACATAAGATGCTGAAGCTGAACTTTAAAGATATCTTGGAATTCTAAGTTACAGGGTTGAAGAGTTACTGAATTCAAGTCATGGGGCAGAGCCTATACTAAGGACTGGAGAGAGTTTCTCCTCAAATCTAGAGGAAATCTTTATCTTCAATTTTCTTTACCTGTTCCTATTGCAATTATTCGGGGCTAAGTAAAATGGAAGCATTATCCGTTTTATGTTGGTTAATGAATATACTTTTGTCTAAACCTTTTTATTTTTGATTTGAAATTATTTATTAGTTACATTAAGTACTCAGTTAACTCTATCACTTCTTCTACACTCCCAATTAGAGAAAGCATCATTTGAAAAAAAAGATATATGTATATGTAAACTTGTCTTAGCTATTTATCCCTTCTTTCTCTCTATGTGGATATATACAAGATAGTCTTTAAAAATATTTCTGTTACTGTCTGTAAGTTCCTTTGATTCTAATTGTTTCATTTTTTATAATTTCTTATAGATCTTTCCATGCTTTTTAAAAATTAACCTAGTCATCTTTTCTTATATCTCAGTAGTATTCTATCACATCCATATGCCACAGTTTGTTTAATCATTCCCCAATTGATGAGCATCACTTAAATTTTTGGTTCTTTGCCCTCAAAAATAGAATTGCTATAAATATTTTAGGTCCCAGGTTCTTTTCCATTTTCCTTGATCATCTTAGAAAACGAATCTAATAATAATATTGCAGGGTCAAAAGGCATACACAGTTTTATAATTCTTCGAGCATAATCCCTGATTGCCATACAAAAGGTTGGATTAGTTCACAGCTACACCAACAGCATATGCGTTCCAATTTTTCTACATCCCATCAACATTTGTCATTTTGCCTTTCATTTTAGTCAATATGAAAGGTATGACAACATTTTGATTTACATTTTTAATCAACAAATAGTGCATTTTTCATATACTTAAAATTAGTTTTGATTTCTTCATCTAAAAACTGTTCATATTTTTGACTATTTACCAATTGGAGAATGGGTCATATTCTCATATGATTTAGAAAATTATCTATATATTTAAGATAGGAGACCTTTATCAGAGAAACTATATTTCCCCCTTACTTTTTTCCTTCTAATATTGGCTGTATTTGTTTTATTTATGCAAACCTTTTCAATTTAATGTATTCAAAATTATACCTCTTACAACTTAGAATGATTTCTATCTCTTGTTTATTCATAAATACTTTTATTCATAAATCTGATAGGTAATATGTTCCCTGTTCTATGTTCTTTTTGAGAAAAGTGAGCAAAATATTAAAAGATAATTTGAGAAGTTTCTCTTTACAAATACTTTGCCAACCATATCCAAAATTCACTGTAATCTGTTATTTTTTTTAGAATTTCCTCCCCTCCAAAAATAAGTCATGAACATGATTCAGGTTCATAAATTCCATGTACAGAAAGAAAATGGAATCACTCAAAGTAGAAATCCTAAATCTCTGAAGCACTACTACCAGATTGTTTAAAACAGAAAATGATTATAACAAAAGATGTCCCTGAAGCAAAAAAATAACAAAGTAATCAAAGCTATGTGCCTCAGATGACATACTAAAATGTTTTATATTAAATTTTATAGGATGTGTCTGTGTGAACATAATCCTAGAATTTTAGATTTAGTTTCTACACTGACTGCCATTACTAAGATATTTCTGCCAAGACTTGGATACCACTATAATCTAGATTGTTTTACTGAATTAGAAGATCATTGCCACAATATACAAAGAATTCTATTCCATGTTCTTATTGTTTTGGAAGACTCCTCCCCACCAACTCGATCTTCTCTACTCCATAAACCAACTTTAAACAAGGGAAGCATGTCAAATCATGAAAATTTAATCAGTACTTTTTTGGATGATAAGATTAAGCCCTAGTATTCCAGGAATCAACTGGACCCTGAAACACCCATGCATATATCAGAACGTGGGCACTGTTTTCACTAGAATATGAGTGTCAAGAGGTTGTTCAAAGGCCCATGAATTTCTGATAAGGGTATTCTCCTTCTTTTCAGGAACATCTGGAGAATAAAAAGAAAAAGTAGATATTTAACTTTATAATAACAAGTTATAATTACTGCAACAATGTTGAAGAAAGACTGTTATTAATATAATGTTTTATAATATTTTATTCCCACACTTTTCCTCTTTAGGATCCATGCATCCTAATAGGACAGAGATGGCAAACCTTTTAGAGCTGGAGTGCTCTGCCCAGCCATTTACCCAAACTGAGTTCCATGCCCACACCCTCCCAGAGACCAAGTGCCACACCCTAGCCCTGTCACCTTACCATGTAGCCCTCCCCTATTACCATAAACAGGGGACAGAGGAAGTACTCTCATTGGTCTGCTGGGCAGAGGGACAGGTGATGAGAGGCAAATGTGGAGATACCCTCCAGCTCTGCACCTCTCCATTTATGTACCACATTGTGAGCTATGCTCACTTCAAACCTAGCTCCTCTCCTACCCCACTACAGGAATCACTTTTTACCACAGACTCAATAGGCTGCCACCTGCACTACACCCTCATATAACATGTGAATACACCCATTGGGCTTCTGGGCAGAGGGACAGGCGAAGTCAGGAATGTCCTCAGGCACATGGAGAGGGGGAAGGGAACAGCTCTATCCTAAGCCCCTCTGGCTTTCTAATAACTCTCACAGGTAACAGTAGGCATGCCCTGAGAGAGGTCTCTGTCTATGCTTTTTCACATGCATGTTATATGTTTGCCATCACAGCAATAGGAGATGCTTCAGTGAGTGGGGGTAAAACTACAAATGACAAAGAACTAACCCTAAAACAAGGGAGCAGATAGGAAAAAAAAACATGGCTGCTGAGACTGCAGCATACTATAAGCATTTAGAGAATTTGTCATTTGTGGAAAATGATCACATTGGATACAATAAACTCTGTTAAATATGTAACTCCCCATGATTAACTTCTAATTTATGTGAAAGTTTCTTAGATAATATCTGTCCAAAGTTTCTGATATTCTGTGGATCAGTATAATTAGCCTCCTCATCTACCTTATGACAGGGAAGATGGACTTTTATACAAAATAAAAATCATATTTTTAAAGGTAGTCTTTGTGGGGAATTGTTATAATAGCTCTCTTTCCAAAAAGGAGGAGGCATTCATTTAAGTGAGCCCTTTTCTAAATCTCCTATAATAAGTGATACTTTATACCAGATTCCAGAATTAAGAGTAACACCATTATTATCATAGTATTATAGATCTCCTGAAGTATTAAAGAGGCCTCTCTGCACTATCCTGGAGCTCTAACTACTAGTTATAATATTCTTTCTATGAGAAAATACATTTAAAGATTCTATACCCATGATTTACAATTTAATTGTAAGAATACCATCACTTCATAAAATGGGAGTCAGTGGTAGCTAATCTCATACAGAAATAATAGAACTGTTGAACCTTATTGGGGCTATAGCTGCAATTATATGAAAATATAATCAAAGTCAATGGATACTTTCAGTCATTAATTATACCCTACTTAATTCCCTTTAGTTATTTAAAAAGTTCCAAAATATTTGCCATAATTTCCAATCTAAATTTAGTGTATTAAATAAAAGGTATCATTTCTTGCATTGTTTATATGATTTTAAGTTAATTGACTTTTCAATAAGATTCATCAATGATATAATCATTAAAACTAAATGATTGTTCAATCATTGTGCAGATAGCATTTATACATTGTTAATATTGAAATGAGCATTTACTTCCCTGTCTGTTTTTTTCTCCAATCAGTGGGTCAAAATAGTTAAAATAAAACAAGAATGCCTCTTAATTGATATCATTCATCAGTAGATAAGTCACTAACACATCATAACACCATCTTCAAGTATATAAATTAGGAGCTAGAAAATAAATGCATTTTTAATTATTTTTGGACAGCATTCATTATCTCTATCATGGTAATCTGAAAAATAAAGGAAAATAAAATTTGAGAGAGAAAAGAGAAAATTAAATGATATGTGACTGATTATTTGGAGATCTTTATTTATGAATGTAAACTCTTTCTTTGTAAAAGAATTAATAACATAAAGCCAAATCATACTTTTGTTCTCATGAAGTTTAATGGAAAAGATCTCAAACTTGAAATTGAAGAAACTAGGTTTATGGGATTATAGGTTCATATATTTAGATATGAGAAGGATCTGAGGGGATCATTTAATTCAAACTTCAATAAAATGTGAAATAGAATGGTTAAGTGACTTAAATAAATTCAATAACATATAAGAGGAAGAATAGGGGTTTTAGGTCAGGACCTTTAACTTGAAATCTAGTGCTCAGTCCAAAGAAACCAAATTCAAAATTTAGTTTCCAATTAATTTTAATAAATGATATTTCTTTCTTACTTCTTGAAATATTTTCTCCTTGTTTAAGAACTTTGGAATTCAGTTACAATATTTCTTAGATTTTTCCATGTTGGGATAGCTCTCAGGAGTTAATCAGTGGATTCCATTAATTTTGATTTTACTTTTCAGTCAGGGTATCAGGGAAGTTTTACTTAAAAATTACTTTTTTTTCTTCTTTCTTTTTTTTTTTGATTGATTAATTAAGAATATTTTTCCATGGTTACATAACTCAGGTTCATTCCCTCCCCTCTTCCCTCAACTCTTCTTGAGCTGATGAGCAATCCACTGCCTTATTTCCATATTATTCATATTTGCAATCGAACATTCATTTAAATTCAAAATATCTAATCATATACCCATTGAACAAGATGATTGTTCATGTTTTTCTTCTGCTTTTCGACTCCCACAGCTCTTTCTCTGGATGTGGATTCTTTCTCATAAGTTTCTTGGGATTTTCCTGAATCATTGCATTGCTACCAGTTAAGAAGTCCATTACATTCGATTGTACCACAGTGAATCAGTCTCTGTGTACAATGTTCTCCTTGTTGTGCTCCTTTGACTCTGCATCAATTCCTGGAGGTCTTTCCATTTCACATGGAAGTCCTCCAGTTCATTATTTCTTTCAGCACAATAATATTCCATTACTCTCTGATACCAAAATTTCTCCAGCGAATCCCCAATTGATGAACACTCCCTCATTTTCCAATTTTTTGCAACTAAAAATAGTGCAGTTATAAATATTTCCATAAAAGTATTTTTTCCTTATTGTCTGTTTGGAGTACAAACCCAACAGTGGTACTGTTAGATCAAAAGCCAGGCAGTCTTTTAAAGGCCTTTGGACATAGTTCCAAATTACTTTTCTTTGTTGACATATTCACCAATGTGCTAGGTGTGAGATGGTACCTCAGAGTTGTTTTGATTTGTATTTCTCTAATGAGAAATTTAAAACATTTTTCATGTGTTTATTGATAGTTTTGATTTCATTATCTGAAAACTGTCTATTCATGTCCTTTTTTTGTCCAATTGACTTAGCTTCTTATAAATTTGAGAAATTAGACATTTGTCAGAGGTTTTCCTTATAAACATTTTTTCTAATTCATTGTTTCCCTCCTAATTTTGTTGGCATTGGTTTTGTTTGTACAAAACTTCTTAATTTGATGCAATCAAAATTATACATTTTACATTTTGTGATATCCTCTATTTCTTGCTTGGTCTTAAATTCTTTCCTATCCCATAGATCTAATAGGTATTCTATTATATGTTTAGTTAATTTACTTATAATTTCCATCTTTATATTTAAGTCATTTACCCATCCTGAATTTGTCTTGACATACTATGTGAGATATTGATCTAGACCTAATCCCTCCCATACTGCTTTCTAATTTTCACAGCTGTTTTTGTCAAATAGTGAGATTTGTGTCCAAAGCTAGGATCTTTGGATTTATAGTACAATATCTTGCTGAGGTAATTTACCCCAAGTATATTCTATTAATCTACCCTTCTATCTCTTAGCAAGTACCATATGTTTTGATGACCAATACTTTAGAGTACAGTTTAAAATCTGGTACTGCTAGGCCTCCATCCTTCACTTTTTTTTCATTAATTCCCTTGATATTCTTCATCTTTTGTTCTTCCAAATGAATTGTTTTCTAATTCTATAAAAATTTTTCTTGGTAGATTGATAGGTACAGAACTGAATAAGGAAATTAATTTGTGTAGGATGGTCATTTTCATTATATTAAGTCATCCTATTAATGAGCAATAAATGTTTTTCCAATTATTTAGGTATAGTTTTACTTGCATAGAAACATTTTGTAGTTGTGTTCATTAAATTACTGTGTTTGTCTTGGCAAATAGATTCCTAAATATTGTATGTTGTCTAGGGCAGTGAAGGGCAAATTATGTCCTGTGGGTCAGATGTGACCCCCTGAAATTTTCTATCAGGCCATGTGACATTATTCTTAATTGGATGAATACAATGAGTAGGATACAATACAATGAAACTTCGAAAGAGTTGCCTTAGAAACAGACTGACATGAGTACTTACTTTCCTTTGGCCCCCTCTTTAAAAAGTTTGCCCTTCACTGGTCTAGGGTGATTTTAAATGCAATTTCTCTTTCTTTTTTTAACATTTAGTATTTACTTTTTAGAAATGTTAACATGGTTACATGATTCATGCTCTTACTTTCCCCTTCACACTCTGACCTCCCTCCCCCGCCCCAAAGCCAATGCGTATTTCCACTGGTTTTAACATGTGTCATTGAACAAGATCTATTTCAAAATTGTTGATAGTTGCATTGGTGTGATAGTTTAGAGTCTACATCCCAAATCATGTCCACCTCAAACCATGTGTTCAAGCAGTTGCTTTTCTTTTGTGTTTCCACTCCTGCAGTTCTTCCTCTGAATGTGGGTAGCATTCTTTTCCATAAATCGTTCAGAATTGTTCTGGGTCATTGCATTGCTGCTAGTACAGAAATCCATTACATTCTATTTTACCACAGTGTATTGGTGTCTGTGTACAATGTTCTTCTGGCTCTGCTCCTTTCACTCTGCATCAATTACTGGAGGTCTTTCCAGTTCACGGTTTATTATTCCTTTGAGCACAATAGTATTCCATCACCAGCATATAACACAATTTGTTCAGCCATTCCCGAATTGAAGGGCAAACCCTTATTTTCCAGTTTTTTGCCACCACAAAAAGTGCAGCTATAAATATTTTTTTACAAATCTGTTTATTTATGATCTCTTTGGGGTACAAACCCAACAATGGTATGGCTGGATCAAAGGGCAGGCATTCTTTTATAGCCCTTTGAGCATAGTTCCAAATTGCCACCCAGAATGGTTGGATCAGTTCACAACTCCACCAGCAGTACATTAATGTCCCAGTTTTGCCACATTCCCTCCAGAATACATTACTCTCCCCTTCTTTCATTTTAGCCAATCTGCTAGGTGTGAGGTGATAACTCAGAGTTGTTTTGATTTGCATTTTTCTAATTATTAGAGATTTAGAACACTTTCTCATGTGCTTATTGATAGTTTTGATTTCTTTATCTGAAAATTGCCTATTCATGTCCATTGCCCATTTATCGATTGGGGAATGGCTTGATTTTTTTATACAATTGATTATTCCTCGTATATTTGAGTAATAAGACCCCTGTCAGAGTTTTTTGTTAAAAAGATTTTTTCCCAATTTGTTGTTTCCCTTCTGATTTTGGTTGCATAGTTTTTGTTTGTACAAAAGCTTTTTAATTTAATATAATCAAAATTATTTAATTTATATTTTGTTATTTTCTCTAACTCTTGCTTGGTTTTAAAAATCTTTCCTTTCCCATAGATCTGACAGGTATACTATTCTGTGTTCACTTAATTTATTTATAGTTTCCCTCTTTATATTCAAGTCATTCACCTATTCTGAATTTATCTTGGTGTAGGGTGTGAGATTTTGATCTAAACCTAACCTCTCCCATATTGTTTTCCAATTTTCCCAGCAGTTTTTGTCAAATAGTGGATTTTTGTCCCAAAAGTTCAGCTCTTTGGGTTTATCATACACTGTCTTGCTGACGTCACTTACCCCAAGTCTATTCCACTGATCCTCACTTCCGTCTCTTAGCCAATGCCATATCATTTTGGTGACCTCATCTTTATAGTTTAGTTTAATATCTGGTACTGCTAGGCCACATTCTTCACATATTTTTCATTATTTCCCTTGATATTCTTGATCTTTTGTTATTCCAAATGAACTTTATTATAGTTATTTCTAATTCAGTAAAAAAGTTTTTTAGTAGTTTGATAGGTATGGTGCCAAATAGGTAAATTATTTTGGGTAGAATGGTCATTTTTATTGTTAGCTCGTCCTACCCATAAGCAATCAATGTTTTTCCAATTCTTTAGATCTAGTTTTAATTGTTGGGAAAGTGTTTTGTAGTTGTTTTTGGAAAATTCCTGTGTTTGTTTTGGCAGATAGATTCCCAAGTATTTTATATTGTCTAGGGTGATGTTAAATAATGTTTCTCTTTCTACCTCTTGCTGCTGTGATGTGTTGGAAATATATAGAAATGCTGATTATTTATGTGCATTCATTTTGTATCCTGCAACTTTGCTAAAGTTGTTGATTATTTTTACTAGCTTTTTAGTTGATTCTCAAGGATTTTTTAAGTAGACCATCATATCATCTGCAAGGATTGATGGCTTAGTCTACTTATTGCCTATTTTGATAACTTCAATTTCTTTTTCTTCTCTAATTGCTACTGCTAATGGTTCTAGTACAATGTTAAATAATAGAGGTGATAATGGGCATCCTTGTTTCACTCCTGATCTTACTGGGAATGCTTCTAATTTATCCCCATTGCATATGAAGCTTGTTGATGGTTTTAGGCATATACTGTTTGTTATTTTTAGGAAAGCACCTTCTATTCTTATACTTTCCAATGTTTTCAATAGGAATGGGTGCTGTATTTTGTCAAAGGCTTTTTCAGCATCTATTGAGATAATCATGTGATTTCTGTTAGTTAAATTGTTGATATGGTCAATTATGTGCATGGTTTTCCTAATATTGAACCATCCTTGCATTCCTGTTATAAATCCCACCTGATCATGGTGGATCATTTTCTTGATCACTTGCTGGAGTCTCTTTTCAAGTATTCTCTTTAAAATTTTTGCATCTATGTTCATTAGGGAAATTTGTCTGTAGTTTTCTTTCTCTGTTTTTGATCTACCTGACTTTGGAATCAATTTCATATTTGTGTCATACAAAGAATTTGGTATGACTCCTTCTTTCCTTATTATATCACATAATTTGTATAGAATTGGGATTAGTTGTTCTTTGAATATCTGATAGAATTCATTTGTGAATCCATCAGGCCCTGGAGATTTTTTCTTAGGGAGTTCTTTGATGGTTTGTTATATTTCTGTTTCTGATATGGGATTATTAAGGTATTCTATTCCTTCTGCTGTTAATCTAGAAAATTTATATTTTTTTGTAAATATTCACCCATATCACCTAGATTGCTATATGTATTGCCATGTAATTGGGAAAAATAGTTTTTAATAGCCTTAATTTCCTCTTCATTAAAGGTGAGGTCTCCCTTTTCATCTTTGATACTCTCATTTTGGTTTTCTTCTTTCCTTTTATTGTTAGATTTACCAGTACTTTGTCTATTTTATCTGTTTTTGCAAAATTCTAGTTTCTAGTCTTATTTATTAATTCATTAGTTCTTTTACTTTCAATTTTATAAATTTCTCCCTTGATTTTTAGTATTTCTAATAGAGTTTTCACCTGGGGATTTTTAATTTGCTCACTTTCTAGTTTTTAAGTTGCAAGCCCAATTCATTAATCTCTGCCCTCCCTAATTTGTTAATATATGCATTCAAGGATATAAATTACCCCCTGAGTACTGCCTTAGCTGCATCCCACAGAATTTGGTAAGATGTCTCATCATTGTCATTCTCTTCAATGAAATTGTTGATTGTTTTTATGATTTCTTCTTTGAGTAGCTGAATTTGGAGAATCATATTATTTAATTTCCAATTAGTTTTTGATTTGCCTGTCCAGGTGCCCTTACTAATTATTATTTGTATTGCAATATGATCTGAGAAGGTCACATTTATTATTTCTGCTCTTTTGCATTTGTTTGCACTATTTCTATGCCCTATTACATGGACAATCTTTGTGATTGTACCATTTGCAGCTGAAAAGAAGGTGTATTCCTATTTTTCCCTATTTATTTTTCTCCACATATCTATTAAATCTAATTTTTCTATGACTTCATTCACCTCTCTTATCTCTTTCTTATTTATTTTTGGTTTGATTTATCTAGATCTGAAAGAGGAATTTCGATCTCCCACTAGTATGGTTTTCCTATTTATTTCCTTCTTGAGTTCTGCCAGTTTCTACTTTAGGAATTTGGATGCTATGCCATTTGGTGCATACATATTGAGACCTGTTATTTCCTCATTGTCTATACTGACTTTTATCAGGACGTAATTACCTTCCCTGTTTTTTTTAACTTTGGCTTTCTCAGAAATCATGATCTCCACTCCTGCCTTCTTTTTCTCATTTGAAGCCCAAAAGATTTTGCTCAAGCCCTTTACTACCCGCTCGTATGTGTTTCTTGTAGACAACATATGGTGGGCTTTTAGTTTCTAATCCACTCTGCTATTTGCTTCCTTTTTATGGGTGAGTTCATCCCATTCACATTCAGAGTTATAATTATCAGTGTACATTAGCCAACATTTTGGTATCCTCTCCTAGTTTACAGTTTCATCTTATGCTATTTCCTTTTAAACCAGTTGTTTACTTTTAGCCAGTAACCCTTGTCTCCTCCCTTAATTTCCTTCCCTTTCTACACCCTTCCTTATTATTCCCTCTTTTTATTTTTAAGGCCTAATAAATTCCCTCCCTCCCCCTTCTTCTTCCCTCCCTTTTTTTTTACCTCCCCACTCCCTATGCTTCCCTTGCTTTATCCCTTCTGACTTTCTCAGTAGGGTTAGATAGATTTCTATATCCTAATTTATATAGCTACTCTTCCCTCTCCACATAGAAATACAAATAATTAGATCATATTGAAACCCTTAAAGAGGCAATTTAAAAAACAGTTTTCTTTCTTTACCCTCTGTTTCTTATTTACCTTTTCATGTTTCTCTTGATTTTTGTGACTGTATATCGAAATTCCCATTTAGTCCTGGTCTTTTCTGTGCAAATACTTGGAAATCTTCTATCTTGTTGAATGCCCATACTTTCCCCTGGAACTATATAGTCAGTTTTGATGGGTAGGTGATCCTTCGTTGTAGACCCAGTTCTCTTGCCTTTCTGAATATCATATTCCAAGCCTTGCAGTCCTTTAGCATGGAGGTGGCCAGATTCTGTGTGATCCTGACTGCTGCTCCTTGATATCTGAATTGTCTCTTTCTGACTTTATGTAACTTTTTTCTTTTACTTGGAAGCTCTTGAATTTTGCTTTTACATTTCTGGGGGTTGTCTTTTCAGGTCTAGTGTAGAGGGTGATCTATGGATCCTTTCAATGTCTATATTGCCCTCTTGTTGTAGAACTTCAGGGCAGTTTTGCTGAACAATTTCTTTTAGTATGGAGTCCAAATTTCTATTAATTCATGCTTTTTCAGGTAGATCAATGGTTTTCAAATTGTCTCTTCTAGACCTGTTTTCTTGATCTGTTGATTTCTCATTGAGATATTCCATGTTTCCTTCTATTTTATCAGTCTTTTGACTTTGCTTTTTTTGTTCTTGTTGTCTTGAGATTATTAGCTTCTAATTTCTCAATTCTAGCCTTTAGAGACTGGTTTTCCTTTTCAATCTGGTCATTTCCGGTTTTCAATTTACTTGCCTAACTTTCCAATTGTGAAATTATGCCTTTTAAACTATTATTTTCTTGCCTGATTTTTTTTTCTAATTTGCTTACTATTTCATTTGATTTTGGGGCATCCTTCTCCAATTGGGAGTTTCTGTCTTCTAACCTGTTAATTTCCTTTTGAGCTATTTCCCACTTCTCCTGCCAAATCTCTTCCATTTTTCTCATCATCTCAAATTTGAACTCCTCAAGAGCTTGTGACCAGTTTTCATTATTTTGGGAAGGTTTAGATATGATTATTTGTTTGTTCTCCTCTGCTCCTTGCCCTGCTGTCTGGATTTTCTCTGTGTAAAAGTTCCCGAGTGTTAAAGATTTTTTCTTGTTGATCTTTCTCTTTTGGGGTTCTTCTGAATGGCTTGCTATTGTGAGCTGCGTGCCATCTCAGGTTTATCCTCACACCCAGGGTCTGTATGCACTCTTTAGACTCCTGAGGTCTCAGTTCTGTTGTTCTCAGGGTCAAGCCTCCTGGTGGTCCTCTTACTTGTTCTTCTTCCTGAAGCTCCTTTAACAGTCTCAGTGAACTGCTTCCTTAGTCATGCACCCTGCTGCACTGTGTTCCCACTCAAAGTCCATGCCTGCAGCAGTCAGGATCCACATACTCAACTGCTTTCCCGCCTGTGCTCAGATTCTGTATCCTCACCAGAATTCGTGCCTGCGCTCAAGGTCTGTGTTCAGAGTCCCGATGTTCTTTAGCCTTTTGGGGTTTTAAGCATTGGTGCTCATATGATCAGGTCCTGGTTGTCCCAGGTAGCTTCCAAGTACTTAATGGATGCCCCAAACTTGCTCTAGCTCTTGTGGGCTTGTTTTGATCCTGTAGGTGGTGTGTGTGTGTGGGGGGGGGGGTGAAGGGGTTACTCAGTTCCCATTTTAGTGAAAGCAATTTCACTCACTTATAGCATGGAAACACCCCTATCCCACATACCTTCAATGCTGAGCCCTTTTGTGGGTTCCCTTCGTTTCTCTGGATTTGTTTTTATGTCCTCTTGAGAAGTCCTATATGTGTGGGTTAGGAGAGATTAAGCAGCTGCTTTTTACTCTGCCACCATCTTAACCTGGAACTCTATAATTTCTCTTTCTAACACTTGCTGCTAAGTTGTGGTGGAAATATATAGAAATGCTAATGGTTATATGGGTTTATTTTGTATCCTTGAACTTTGCCAAAGTTGTTGATTATTTCCACTAGCTTTTTAATGATTCTCTAGGATTCCCTATGTAGACCATCCTATCATCTGCAAAGAGTGACAGTTTAGAGTCCTCATTTCCTACTTTAATCCTTCAATTTCTTGTTATTCTCCAATATCTATAACTAGTATTTCTAGTATAATATTAAATAATAGAGGTGATAATGGACATCCTTGCTTCACTCCTCATCTTATTTTGATGATTTCTAACTTGTCTCCATTGCAGATGATGCTTGCTGATAGTTTTAAATATATACTGTTCATTATTTTTAGGAAAGGCTCATCTATTCCTATACTTTCTAGTGTTTTCAATCAGAATGGGTGTCATATTTTGTCAAAGGCTTTTTCTGAGTTTATTGAGATGATCATGTAGTTTCTGTTGATGTGGTTATTAACATGGTCAATTATATGGATGGTTTCCCTAATATTAAATTATCTTACCATTCCTGTTATAAATTCCACCTGATCATATTGAATAATCTTTGTGATAACTTGCTGGAGTCTTTTTTGCTAGTATTCTATTTAAAATTTTTGCATCCATGTTCATCAAGGAGATTGGTCTGCATATTTCTTTCCCTGTTTTTGGTCTACCTGGCTTTGGAATAAGTAACATATTTGTGTCATAAAAGGAATTTGGTAAAACTCTTTCTTTTTTATTCTGTCAAATAGTTTGTATAGTATGGGGATTATGTGTCCTTTAAATGTTTGATAGAATTCACTTGTGAATTCACCTGGCCCTGGGGATTTTTTCTTAAGAAATTCCTTAATGGGTTTTTCAATTTATTTTTCTAAGATGTGATTAAATATTCTATTTCCTCTTTTGTTAATCTAGACAGTTTATATTTTTGTAAATATTCCCCCATTTCGCCTAGATAGTCATATTTATTGCCATATAATTGTGCAAAAAAGTTCTTAATAATTACCTTAATTTCTTCTGCATTAGAGATGAGGTCATCCTTTTCATTTTTGATATTGTTAATTTGATTTTCTTTTTTTATTAGATTAACTAGTACTTTATTTATTTTAGTTGTGTTTTCAAAATGCCAGTTCCATTTTATTTATTTGTTCAAAAGTTTTTTACTTTCAATTTTATTAATTTCTCCTTTGAATTTTAGGATTTTTAATTTTTTTAATCTAGAGATTTTAAATTTGTTCTATTTCTAGTTTTGTAAGTTTCATGTCCAATTCATTGATCTCTTCCCTCTATGATTTGTTGATATATGCACTCAGGGATATAAATTTTTCCCTAAGCACTGTTTTGAGTGCATCGCATAGATGTGGTATGTTGGTTGTTTCCTCATTGTTATTCTTTTCAATGAAATCAGTAATTGTTTCTTTGATTTGTTCTTTGACCTACCAGTTTTAAAGAATTTGATTATTTAGTTTCCAATTAACTTTAAATTTGCCTTTCCATAAGCCCTTATTGATTATGATTTTTATTGCATTATGGCCTACGAGAGTTGCATTTGTTATTTCTGTTTTCCTGCATTTTTTGCAATGTTTTTCTGTCCTAGTATATGATCAGTCTTTGTATATTTGCCATACACAGAGGAAAAGAAGGTATATTCCTTTTTTACCCCTATTTATTTTTTGTCAGATATCGATTAGCTCTATTTTTTCCCAACATTTCATTCACCTCCCTTCCTACTTTCTTATTTATTTTTTGGTTTCATTTATCTAGTTCTGAAAAGGGAAGGTTGAGGTCCTCCTCTAGTGTGGTTTTACTACCTATTTCCTCCTTAAACTCCTTTAATTTCTCCTTTAGAAAACTGAATACTAAAGCATTTGGTGCACATATGTTCAATACTGATATTTCTTCATTATTTATAATGCCTTTCATCAAGATGCAATTACCTTCCTGATCTCTTTTAATGAAATCAATTTTTGCTTTAGCTTTGTCTGAAATCATAATTACTACTCATGCCTTCTTTGTTTCAGTTGCAGGCTGGTAAATTCTGCTTCACCCTTCTACCTTTACCTTGTGTATGTCTACCTGCCTCAAGTGTGTTTTTTGTAGACAGCATATGGTAGGATTCTGCTTTTTAATTCATTCTGCTCTCTGATTCCTTTTTATGGGTGAGTTCATCTCATTGAAATTCCAAATTATCATTATTTTCATAGTAATCATAAGTAGCTGGGCCACCTTTGTATATATCTGTATGCTTAAACAGATATATTTGGATATATTTATATGTGGATATCTATTTATATTCTCATATACCTCTGATATTCAAAACCTTTTGTTCTCCCAGATGAGTTTTATAATTATTTTTTCTCTCTCAAGGAAATCTTTGATAGTTTGCTTTGGCACTGAATATGTAAATTAATTTAGGTAGAATCTTTATTTTTATTATGATGACTAGATTTATCTATGAATAATTAATATTTTAAAATTTGTAATGCAAAGATACAAAAGAAGCTTTTGCCTTTGCAAAAGTTAACTGAAAACTTCTGGCAGTTAGAATCCTGACAGAAGGGCAGTTGGAACCTGAGGATTGAAGAGAGCGGAAGGTCCAACTGAAGCTCTGCTTTTGGGTTTCGGCTTTGCTTTGGCCTGTGCTTTGTCTCTGGACAATTTGAACCTAGCTAATTTTTCTGAACCTCTCCCTGACTTTCCCCATATCATTCCCCTATTACCTTTCCTGATTTTCCTTGTAGACTTTGGGAAGAAGGGTGGCTTTTGGGTTTTACTGATTAGAATTTGTGGGTTTAATTTCCCTATAGGCAAGTAGGATATCCTTGCATCAAACTATCCCTTATTTTATTGATTTAGTATACACTTTACTTTAAAGCAGCCAAATCTTTCCTGGCTGGGAGAGCAGGCTCTCTCTCAGTCCAACCCACTCCTGTGACCCTCCCCATCTTGAGTTTCTCCCTAGCAGCTGTCAGAAACCCCAAACCCTTCTCTCTTTCTGACTAACCTAGAATATTAATGTTACCTACTCAAACCCTCTGGTGAATCATTGTGTTGAAAATTAGGCAAGGGTTGAAGAGGGAAGAATTACTTTCTTTAACTTTCTGAGGAACTGGGGGCATCCGTCTTGGGAGGAAGCCCTTACTCAAGACTTCCTCCTGAACTCATCAGTTTCACTGACAGGGAGGAGCCCTTCCACTCCTCCCTCAAGGGACTTGAGAAACTGACAAGAAAAGCACTCAAGGCAGATTTAAACTATTTCTGACTGGCCCAACTCCTTGTGTCTATAGAGATACCTTTCCTGCCTGGAAGGGTTCAGCCTATTCCCCCAGTATCCTCTGTCTCTAGCCTGAGTGTCTAGCCTGTTTCAGCTGCCTCTCCTGAATACCCCACTTATTCCCTTGCCAGCCAATATACTGCCTTGTCCATTCCTTCCCTAAACTCAACCATCTCTTTCATTTCTCTCCTGTCACCTCAATCACCTTCTACCTCTCTTATTAGCAAGGATTAAGAAAGCACCCCAACTTTATTGACAACAAATTTTATTTAGATATGACTTTATTTGTGTGAAATATTTTTTAAAACTTGTGCTAATATGGTTCCTAGGTTTTTTTGGCATTTAGATCCTCAGGTTACTTATTGTCTATAGTTAATATAAATATGATTTCTATTTCTCTTTCTTGTAATTTGACATTGTTGATGGTTCATAGAAATCCCCATCATTTATGTGGGTTTATTTGCTAATGTTAATTATTTTGATTAGTTTTTTGTTTATTCTCTAAGTTTACAATCAAATCATATACAAAGCATAATATTTTTGTTTCTTCATTGCATATTTTAATTCTTTCATTTTCTTTTTTTCTCCTATAATACAATATTCGATAATGGTATTTACTATGGACATTCTCCTTTTATCCTTGATCTTATTTGGAAGGCTTTTATCTAATCCTCATTGTCAATAATAGTTATTGATGATTTTAAATAAAAGCCATTTAACATTTTATGGAAAGCTCCATTTATTCCAATGTTCAATAATGTTTTCATAAGGAATTAATGTACTTTTTCACAAGTGTAAAGGTGAAAATTAGGGTTTGGTTGACTGAATATTAAGTTTTGGTCACCAAGGAATTGATTCAATTCCTAATGAAAAATCTCAATTCAAAATGACTTTTATGTTAGTTTATTTACAAATGAGAAGAGAGAGTGAAAGCAAGAAAATCAGAGAGAATATAGGGAAACATAATTAACCTAACACACAAAGTAAGTTTGTCCAGTCCCTGGCCCAACCTAGGCAGAGCTAATTAGTCTCAAGGCTCAGATTTGACCTGAGGGCTGAGGACTGAGGGCCAGGGATGAATGAAGCAAAGCTTCAGTCCCAAAACCTCTCTTGAAAGGAGAATTCCTTCAGAGAAATCCAAGAAGAGTCAGTCTTTACATTCTGCACATGATAGTACAAAGGGAGAGATTTAAGAACATTCTCACCAAGGTCTTTG
The DNA here is from genome assembly GCF_016433145.1 of Gracilinanus agilis. Lineage (NCBI taxonomy): Eukaryota > Metazoa > Chordata > Mammalia > Didelphimorphia > Didelphidae > Gracilinanus > Gracilinanus agilis. The sequence goes on from NC_058131.1 coordinate 102,062,728, forward strand.
GTCTCATGTCCAGCAAGCAGGTCTCATGTCCACTGAAGCTCCAACTCCAAGAAATGTAGAAGAACTCATTACAGGAAATTGTCACTCCCTTTTAAAGATGCTTCTTTTGTGTAACTTCCTGTGCCTTCCTCTTAGTTTATGTGTCCAATCACAACAAAATCTTTGCTTAGGAGTGCCCAGGGGGAAGTTAGTGAATTCTGATTTGTTGCCCACACTTGCACACATGTTTTACAGACTTCCTGTACTTGAGAATTAAGTAGTGGTACTTACACTTTTGGTGATTAATTCTAAAAATGGGCAGGGTAGGTTTAATCTCATTATCATTTAAGCTTTTTCTGGGTATATTGAGTTACATGTTTTCATTTCTTTTGTTATTAATATGGACAATTATGCTTAAAATTTTTCTATTATTGAGCCATTCCTTATTCCTAGTGTAAAACTCTACTGGTAATAATGCATATGATCCTTTTGATATATTGTTATGTCTTTTGTTTATATTTTATTTAAATTTTTTGTATTAATTTTGTTTAAGAAATTTTTTCTGTTTTTCTTCTTCTGGATTTGTGTTAGCACCATATTTGTGTCATAAAAAATTTTGCTTATTTTCTAAAATAGTTTATAGAGTAATTAATTAATCCTTGATTGTTTGATAAAAAATATTTATGAATAGGTCTGGCCCTGAGGATTCTTTCTTAGGAAATTTATTGGTGGTTTGTTTAATTTTGTTTTCTAAGATGAGGTTAATTGTTCTATTTCCTCTTTTATCAATCTGGGCAATTTATATATTTTAAAATATTTTATCCTTTCACCTGTGATACTTATTGGAAAATTTTTGAACAAAATAACTCCTAATAATTGTTTTAATTTCCTCTTCATTAGTTGTAATTTAAACTTTGTAATTTTTATACTGGCAATTTGTATTTCTTCTTTTTAAATATTATTAATCAGTGGTATATCTATTTTATTTAATTTTTTTCATAAAACTAGCTTTTAGTGCTGTCAGTTAAATTACTTTTTTTTAAAATAATTTTTTATTTTTAGAAAAAATTTCAATGGTTACATAAGTCATGTTTTTACTTTCCCCTTCATCCCCTAAACCCCCTACCCCCCTCCACTGTAGCCAATTCGCATTTCCACTGGTTTTATTATGTGTGGTTAGTCAAGTCTTATTTACACATTATTGATAGGTACATGGGTGTGGTCTTTTCAGGCCTACATCTCCAATCATGTCCTCATCAACCCAAGTGTCCAAGCAGTTGTTTTTCTTCTGTGTTTCTACTCCTGTAGTTCTTCCTCTGAATGTGGGTAGTGTTCCTTTCCATAAATCCCTCAGAATTGTCTTGGGTCTTTGCATTACTGCTAGTACAGAAGTCCATTACATTCAATTTTACCACAGTATATCAGTCTCTGTGTACAATGTTCTTCTGGCTCTGCTCCTTTCACTCTGCATTAATTCCTGGAGGTCTTTCCAGTTCATATGGAATTCCTCCAGTTTATTATTCCTTTGAGCACAATAGCATTCCATCACCATCATATACCACAATTTGTTCAGCCATTCCCCAATTGAAGGGCATACCCTTGCTTTCCAGTTTTTGCCACCACAAAGAGCACAGCTATAAATATTTTTGTGCAAGTCTGTTTATCTATGCTCTCTTTGGGGTACAATCCCAGCAATGGTATGGCTGATCAAAGAGCAGGAGTTCTTTTATCGCTCTTTGGGCATAGTTCCAAATTGCCATCCAGAATGGTTGGATCAGTTCACAACTCCACCAGCAGTGCATTAATGTCCCAATTTTGCCACATCCCCTCCAATATTCATTAATCTCCCTTGCTATCATTTTAGCCATTCTGTTAGGTGTGAGGTGGTACCTCTGAGTTGTTTTAATTTGCTTTTCTTTAATAATTAGAGACTTAGAACACTTTCTCATATGCTTATTGATACTTTTGATTTCTTTATCTGAAAATTGCCTATTCATGTCCCTTGCCCATTTATTAATTGGGGAATGGCTTGATTTTTTATACAATTGATTTAGCTCCTTGTATATTTGAGTAATTAGACCGCTGTCAGAGCTTTTTGTTATAAAGATTTTTTTCCCATTTTGTTGTTTCGCTTTTTGTTATAAAGATTTTTTTCCCATTTTGTTGTTTCCCTTCTGATTTTGGTTGCATTGGTTTTCTTTGTACAAAACCTTTTTATTTTAATATAATCAAAATTATTTAATTTACATTTTGTAATTTTTGGCTGCATCCCATAAGTTTGAGCAAGATGTCTCATTATTGTCATTGTCTTCAAATGAAATTATTAATTGTTTCTATGATTTATTCTTTCAGTAAATTATTTTGGAGAATCATATTATTTAATTTCCAATTAGTTTTTGGTTTGCCTCTCCATGTATTCTTACGAATAACTACTTTTATTGCATTATGATCTGAGAAGTTTACATTTATTATTTCTGCTTTTTTTGCATTTGTTTGCCATGTTTCTGTGCCCTATTACATGGTCTATCTTTGTGAATGTTCCATGTGCTGCTGAAAAGAAGGTGTATTCCTTTTGGTCTCTATTTTTCTCCAAATATCTATTAACTAATTTTTCGAGGGTTTCATTCACCTCTCTTATCTCTTTCTTATTTATTTTTTGGTTTGACTTATCTAGATCTGATAGGGGAAGTTTCAGGTCCCCCACTAGTATGGTTTTGCTACCTATTTCATCCTTGAGCTCCACTAGCTTCTCCTTTAGAAATTTGGAAGCTATTCGGTTTGGTGCATAAATATGGAGTACTGATATTTCTTCATTTTTTATACTGCCTTTTATTAGGATGTAGTAACCTTCCCAAACTCTTTTAAACTTATCTATTTTTACTTTGGCTCTGTCAGAGATCATGATAGCCACCCCTACCTTCTTTTTCTCATTTGAAGCCCAAATGATTTTGCTCCTACTTTTTTACTTTTAATTTTATTAATCTCTCCTTTGATTTTCAGAAATTCCAACTTGGTACTTAATTGGAGACTTTTAATTTTTTTTTTCTGTTTTTATAACTACATACCAAATTCATTGATCTGCTCTTACTGTATTTTAGTAATATAAGGACTTAAAGATATAAAATTTCTGCTAAGTATTTCTTTGTCTGCATCTCATAAAATTAGGCATATTGAGTCTTCTGTTTGGTATATTTTCTCATTTTCTTCACTAAGGTTATTGAATGTTTCTATGATTTATTCTTTAGGATAACATCATTTAGTTTCAAATTAATTTCAATAAATTTGTTTCCAGGTTTTTCAGACCCTCCCTCCCCTCTCTGCTTCATGAGAATAACCATCCTTCAAATAGATATGTGCATGTAGGAATATGCATATATGCCTTTTATTATTCTGGGTTTCTATTCATTCTTTAGAGGCAAACATTCTGAAGTTATTCTCTGAATATGAACTCTTTGTATATAATTACACTCTTCATTTTTTGTTATAGTATTTATCACCTTATTTAGTTCTTTCCAGAGATTTTTAAAGTTAATCTATTCTTTTTTATTATATTCCATCACAATAACATATCACATTTTCTTTAGATTTTTCCCCAATTGATGGATATACCCTGGATTTATTGTTCTTTGCAATCACCAAGAGATCTGCTACAAATATTTTGGAGCACATATCTTCCTTTCTTTTTCCTTTGATCCTCTTGGGGAAAAGATCAAAGAATATTATTGCTGAGTCTAAAGGTATACAGGGTTTTATAGGTCTTTGTGTGTAATTCCAAATTTCTCTCCAAAATAGTTGGATCAGTTCACAGCTTCACCAAAAATTTATTATTGCCCCCTCTTTTCCATATCCACTCTAACATTCATTTGCCTTTTCATCATTTTAGTCATCTAATGAGTTTTAGACAATATCACAGAATTGCATTCATTTACATTTCCTTAAATAGTACTGATTTAGAATGTTTTTATATACCTCTATATGACTTTAATTTCTTGATCCAAAAACTGTATCTTTTGACTATTCACCAATTGAGGAATTATTCCAATTTCCATAAATTTGACAAAATTTTCTATATATTTTATATATATGAGTTTTTGCTTGAAAGACTGCCTATGAAAATCTATGCTACCCCACCACAATTTTCTGTTTTTCTCATAATCTTAGCAACATTTATTTTATTTTATACAAAACATTTTTAAAATTTTATTGTACTAAAATTATCCATTTTACCCCTTAAAATGCTCTTTATCTTTTATTTAGTCATGAGTAACTCACCTATCCAAAAATCTGACATGTACTATATTTCCTGTCTTAATTTGCTTATAATATCTCATTTTATGCCTAGGTCATGTGTTTATTTTGCTCTTATCTTAGTGAGGGTATAAGATACTTATAAGATACAAATCTATACCTAGTTTCTTCTAAACTACTTTCCAGTTCCCCCAACAGTTTTTATCAAATAGTGATTTTTTATGCCAGTAGCTTGGTTCTAAACTTTCAACTAACTTTTGTCTTTATTTCTGAAGTCTTTTGTGGAATGTATTTTTTTTATTAAATTATTGTCTGAAAAGGATGTATTTAATATTTTTACTTTTCTGAATTTTGTTGTGACATGATTATGCCCTATTTTATGATTTTTTGTGAATGTGTCATTGTCAATAAGAAAAGGCATATTCCTTTCTGTTCCCATTCAATTTCCTCCAGAGGTCTATCTTGAAATTTCTGTAGTTCTATTTAGCTTCTTAACTTTTCATGTCTAATTTTTGGTTTTATTTATCTAATTTGGAGAGGAGAAGTTTGAGGTTGTCATATTCAAACTCTGGGAGTTGTGAGTCTCACTTTGGTTGACAAGTGAAGAGAGCTGGAGACATTGGAATGTTCCCAGATGCCATGAGGACAAGAGAAAAGGCAGTTGGCCAGAGGATATAAATACCCTGACAGTCATCTGACAAGGGCCCTTGGCTTTGGACTCTTGGCCTGGAACTGTTGGCCTTGGACATTGATCTCTGATCCTGGAGCATTGACCTGTGGATCTCTGATTGTGGGTCCTCTGATTCTCTCTGAATTCCCACTAGATATTTAGACATCTGAACCATCATTAGATATTTAGGTATTCAGGCCTGGGTGGGAACTGGGAAGAGGGAAGGCGAAGAAGTAGAGGGAGGTAAGGGCAGTATTTCCTGACGGCTGTAGGACTGATATAACAACTGGCAATAAGAAGCTGAGAAGGATCATCAATATCTGTATCAATCAAGCAGATTGCTTTTTCTGGTTTGGCCATGGCCAAGCTGAGACAGAGGAGGTGAAGAACAAGAGCTCCAGCATTACTGAAACAGCCTACAGTCCTGAGGGATTAGTGATCATAGCCATTAGTTACAGAGTCTCCTATCCCCAATCCATTCCTGATTATTCCTTTCTCTTATTAACATCTATAGGTAAAGTTTATTAAGTACCTTCTTGAATAGTTATTACATCACAACTCTTGGGGAGGGAACAATGTTATCCAAGGCTAATAGAGCCCAATATTAATAATCAAATCCAACCCCAAGTGGGACCTGAAAGGGTTACCCATCCACCTGACCTTTAGGGATCCTGCCTGGGTGCTGTTATCGTGAAGGGGCAGTTATTATAACATCCAGCTGGGTGACAGGACTCAGGTGTCCCTGCACCAGCTATCAAGGGAATCCAAGGCACAGATTTCCTCATTAATATATCCTATAATAATGATAATAGTAGAAAAAGATACCTTCTTTATAACAAGGTCTCAAACCTTAATAATTTTATTGTCTATTTCCTTCTATAAGTCATGTAACTTCTCCTTTATGAAGCTGGATGCTACACCATTTGGTGCATATATGTCTAATAATGATATAGCTTAATTGCATTTTGGTACCTTTTGTAAGACGTGACTTTCTTATCTCTATATAGTAAATCAATTTTTAATTTTACTATATCTAGGATCATGCTTACTACTCCTGATTTCATAAATTAATTTTTATTGCATTTTCTTTACTTTAGTTGAAGCATAATTGGTTTTACTTGATTTCCCTACCTTTACTCTGTGATACTCCCTGCTTAAAATGTGTTTTTTGGAGAAAGTATACTGCTTTCCACTTCTGTTTTATGGGTGAATTTATCTCATACATATTCACAGTTATAATTACTACTTTTTTCCCATTCATCTTATATCTCCCATCTTTAAGCTTCTCTCTTTCTTCTTTTAAACTCTGTAAATGTTTTACTTCTTAACAATGCTTCTTACAATTGACTCTCAATTTTTTAAAATTTGTCTCTCCCACCTCATGTTATTAACTATTCTATCCTACTTTCCTACAGCATTAGATAGGTTTCTTTAGCCAATTAAGTATGGATATTATTTCTGCTTTCAGCTATTTTTGATGAGAGTAAGATTCAAGTATTGACAAAGACTTCCCCTATCTTGCCTTCCACTGTACTTCCTCTTATGCATCTCTTCCTGTGAGACTTTTCACCCCCTTCTCTCTCTCCTTTTCTCTCCTCCCAGTGTATTTCTCTTTCTCATCCCCTCATTTATGTTTAACATCATCCATCCTATTTACCGTACCACCTTCCTTGTGTCTATATACCTCCTAACTGCTCTCATAGTGATAAAGGCCTTAAATAACTTAATTAGTTTAAGTACCTTAAATACCTCAAGTAGATAACAGATATCCTAAGTATCTTAACTATTACTCTCCCATATAGAAATGTAATCAGTTTAACCTTAATGAATTCTTTAACTTTTCACATTTCTGCTTTCCTTTTTATGTTTTTCTTGAGTTTTTGTATTTGATCATTGACTTTTCTTTTTTTAGCTCTGGTCTTTTCATCAAGAATGCCTAGAAGTCTTCTATTTTATTGAATATTCACTTTTCCCTGATAGAATCATGCTGATTTTCACTGAATAGGTGATTAATGATTATAATCCTGGATTCTTTGCTTCTTGGAATATTATATTCTATGCCTTCCAATGCTTTAATTTAGAAGCTCATAGGTCCTATGCAATCCTCACTGTGGCTACACAATATTTGAAATGTTTCCTTTTGCCTGACTTAAGTATTTTTTCTTGGACTGAGAGTTAAGGAATTTGGCTATAATAGCCCTAAGTTGTTGGGTTGGGTTTGTTTGTTAGTTTTGTTTTGTTTTTTCCAGAGATGGAAGGATTTCTTTCAAGAAGTGATTGTTGAATCCTTTCAATTTCTATTTTCCTTTCTTATTTAAGAATATCAGAGCAGTTTTCTTTCAAATATTTTGTAATATGATTCCCAATTTTTTTAAATCATAGCTTTCAGTTACTCCAATGATGCTTAGATTATGTTTCCTGAATATATTTTCCAGGTTCTTTATTTATTTCCAGTGAGATATTTCAAATTTTTTTCCATTTTAAAATTTTTTAAAATTTGTTTCATCATTGCATAATATCTTACTGTCTCCCTCTCTGCCTATATACACTCTCTGTAACTGTCCTAATAGTGCTGAAGTCTTTACAAGTTATAAGCATCGTATGCCTCAGTACAAATGTAACCAGTGTATCCTTTTTGAATATGTAATGTTTTATCTATCCTGTTTACTTTTTTCTTCCATTTGCACAACTCTAATTTTCCTTGTGCTTTTATGCTTACTTTTTGATTTTTCAATGCTATTCTTTAAGTATATTTTCTTCCTTGGATTTTTTGTGCCTTAGTTTCCATTTGGTCTACTGGAGATTTTTAGGATTTGTTTCCTAGAATAATTTTTTCAAAGCTGTTAACTCTATCTATCATTTTCTTTATTTTTTATTTTTAAAATTCTTTTCAAGTTCTTCTAGGAGTTCTTTGGGGTCCTGACACCTTTCACACTTTACCTTTGATGTTTTACATGTTTCTGCTTTGGCATTATCTTCTTGGGTTAAATTTTTTTTCTTTGTCTTTTGGTCATATAAGATGTTTATGTTGCTGTTGTTGTTTTTACTTTGCTTTTATGTTGAAGTTCTGCTCTGCTCCTGGGGTAGAGGGAGAACTATTCCAAGTTTCGGTCTTAATTTACTTTGGATTTTTGGATAGAACTGCCTGCCTTTTGGTCTAACAGTGTCCACTTTGAAGTAAGGGCCCTGCTAAATTGCTGTGGGAAGGTTCATAGTGTTTTGTCTATCTCAGTGATGGGCAAATTATGGCCCACGGGTCAGATGCAGCCCTTTGAAATGTTCTATCTTACATTATTCCTAATCTGATGAATACAATGAGTAGGATACAATACAATGAAACTTCAAAAGAGTTGCCTTAGAAACAGACTGACACTGTGTGACCCTGGGCAAATCACTTGACCCCCATTGCCTACCCTTACTATTCTTCTAACTAGGAGCCAATACATAAAAGTTAAGGATTTAAAATTAAAAAAAATATTAAAAAAAAGAAACAGACTGACAGATGAGTATTTCCTTTTCTTTGTCCCCTTCTTTAAAAAGTGTGCCCATCCTTGGCCTATCTGATTTCCACTCCTGCTGCAACTAGTCCCCATGGATCCACATGTATTGGGCTTGTCTATTATCTGCTACTTCTACAGAGACCTGAGAACTGGGCTTGTCTCTGTTCTACAAGTTCCCTTAGGTGCTTCATGCACTGAGTTACTCTTTCTTCTTGACCAAGTGAATGTGTCCTTTCTATTGTCTTGTCTTATGGCATTTTTTTAAATTTTTTTTAAATTTTATTTTAAACCCTTAACTTCTGTGTATTGACTTATAGGTGGAAGAGTGGTAAGGGTAGGCAATGGGGGTCAAGTGACTTGCCCAGCATCACACAGCTGGGAAGTGTCTGAGTCCGGATTTGAACCTAGGACCTCCCGTCTCTAGGCCTGGCTCTCAATCCACTGAGCTACCCAGCTGCCCCCTCTTATGGCATTTTAAAAAATTCATATTTAGAGATGTCTCTAGGTGAGCTTGGAGCTTTCCTTACCCTTCCATTTTAGCACGTTTAAATAGAAGTCTCTAATCAATTTTTGTTTTTTCTTTCCAATTACATGTAAAAATTTTTAATATTTAGTAAAAAATTGAGTTCTGAGAGAAGGCAGAATCAAGATAATGAAAGAAAGTAGGAACTACATGAACTCTCTCCAATTCATCTCCAAATAATGATTTTTAAAATGTCTCCATTTGAATTCTGGAGTGGCAAATCTAACAAATGGACATTGTAAAATAATTCTCTCTTCAGACACAACTTACATAAATAGGAAAAGTCTGTTTCACTAAAGTTAAAGGGAAGCATAATCCAATATAGGTAATATTTTAGCAAGCCAACAGCAGGTCTCACCTAAAAAACAAAAAATGAGGCCTCCACATCTAATAGTGAGGCACCCCTATTCCACAATCCATCGTGGCAGGCCACTAGACACCTGTTGGCTAACTTAGTCTTATCAGATACCCAGACCCGTGTGGTCCAAGTGCATCCTTCTCAAGCAAACCAGCACATGTGGCATCCAGTGCTATATGACAAGCAGTCAAGATGATGTGGCTCACAGACATTGCCCTGTAGGCAGTCAGTTACCATGACCCCAGCCCAAGAAGTTTGGGACAGAACCCTTTTAATTCTAGGATCAAAATTCAACTTTAGCATTAAAATAAAAGTCACCAAAACGAATGAGAAAATGAGAATAAAAGGTGAAAAACCCAATACTTGACCATAGCAATTTACTATGGTGACAGAAAAGTTCAAAACACAAGCTCTGAACAATGTAACAATGTCAAAAAAAATCGCATATGAAGCTTCAATAGAATATCTGAAAATAATGTTAGGCCCTAAAAGAAAACATGGATGGAGCTCAAGAAATTATTTTATTAATAAAATAAGGAAGGTAGAAAAATCAGTCAAGAAAAGAGTGTTGCAAGAGAAACATGAAAAAAATCAATATTTTGGTAATAGATCCATTAAAAAAATAGAAAAAAAATGGTCAAATGGAAAAGATGGCACAAAAATGTACTGAAGAAAATATCTTTAGAAGTATAATTGGCTGCTTGGGAAAGGAGATATGAAAGCTAAATGATGAAAATAATTTCTTAAAAATTAAAATTTGGCAAGTAGAAGTTGGTGACTCCAAGAGAAATTAAGAAACAATGAAAGAAAATCAAATGAATAAAAAAATAGAATAAAATGTGAATTATCTGATTATAAATGCAACCTATCTAATAATCAAATATGGGAGTGATAATTTAAGAAACTTTGGGCTACCTAAAAGCTATGTATAAAAAACAAACCTGGATATTATGTTATGAGAAATTATAAGGGAAAGCTACCCTGTCATTCTTGAATGAAATGACAAAAAGGAAATTGAAAGAATCCACCAAAAACTTGTTGAATGAGATTGTAAAGTGGAAACTCACATTAATATTGTAGTCAAATTACAGAGCTCTAAGGCCAAAGAGAAATAATTCAAGTAGACAGAAAGAAAAACAAATCAAATAACATGGAGCCATTCAGGATTATCCAGGATTTAGTAGTTTCTACATTAATGGATCATAGAATTGTTTTTATGATATTCAAGAAGGCACAGGAACTAGGATTATAAAAATACCTATGAAATTAAATTGAATATAATCCCTCAGGGAAAAGTGGATATTTAATGAAATCAAGGACATACAAGCATCCCTAAAGGACAGAAGAGAATTGAATAGAAAATTTGATTTTCCAATGTAAGACTCAAAAGAAGCAGAAAAAAGTAAATGGAATAGAGAAAACATAAGAGACACAAAAATGATACACTGGTTACATTCCTACATAGACATATGATGCTTATAACTTGTAAAAACTTCAGCACTATTAGGACAGTTATAGGGAGTATATATAAGCAGAGAGGGTAAGAATAAGTTCAATACAATAGAGTAATACAATGGAATAATATCCAATAAAACAAAATTAATTGGTGAAAAAGAGGATTGAACTAGGAGAAGAGAAGAGCGTGAGATGGAATGTGGTAAATTATCTCACATGGAGAGGCAGGAAAAGTTATTCAAGTGGATGGAACGATGGGAGAGTGATGAGCAATGATTAAACATTATATCAACAGGGTTAGCTCAAAGAGGGAAAAACATTCACACTCAATTGGGTAAAGAAATCTATTTTAGGGGGCAGCTGGGTAGCTCAGTAGATTGATAGCCAAGCCTAGAGATAGGAGGTCCTAGGTTCAAATCTGACCTCAGATACTTCCCAGCTGTGTGACCCTGGGCAAGTAACTTGACCCCCATTGCCTAACCTTACCAATCTTCTGCCTTGGAGCAATACTATGTATTGGCTCCAAGGCAGAAGGTAAGGGTTAAAAAAAATCTATTTTATTTGACAGCATACTAGGAAGGGAGAGGGATAAGGGAAAGGCCGTGATCCAAGGCAAAACATTTCTGAGGTGGAATATGATGAAAGGAGCCATACATACATACATACATACATACATATATACATAGATGCAGAGAGAGAGAGAAAGAGAGAGAGAGAGAGAAAGTATAAATGGGAAAAGAACACATGGCTAAAATAATAGCAGGGTAGAGTAATGAATGTTGGAGGGGATGTGGCAAAATTGGGACATTAATGCACTGCTGGTGGAGTTGTGAACTGATCCAACCATTCTGGATGGCAATTTGGTACTATGCCCAAAGAGCGATAAAAGAATGCCTGCCCTTTGATCCAGCCATACCATTGCTGGGATTGTACCCCAAAGAGAGCATAGATAAACAGACTTGTACAAAAATATTTAGAGCTGTGCTGTTTGTGGTGGCAAAAAACTGGAAAGCAATGCTATGCCCTTCAATTGGGAAATGGCTGAACTAATTGTGGTATATGTTGGTGATGGAATACTATTGTGCTCAAAGGAATAATAAACTGGAGGAATTCCATGTGAACTGGAAAGACCTCCAGGAATTGATGCAGAATGAAAGGAGCAGAGCCAGAAGAACATTGTACACAGAGGCTGATACACTGTGGTAAAATCGAATGTAATGGATGTCTGTACTAGCAGCAATGCAATGACCCAAGACAATTCTGAGGGACTTAGGGAAAAGAATACTACCCACATTCAGTGGAAGAACTATAGGAGTGGAAACACAGAAGAAAAGCAACTACTTGAACACTTGTGTTGATGAGGACATGATTGGGGATGTAGACCAATAATATGTAAATAAATCTTGACTGATCACACATGATAAAACCAATGGAAATGAGAGTTAGCTAAGGTGGGGGGGGCTTGAGGGGGTGAAGGGTAAAGTAAAACCATGAATTATGTAACCATGGAAAATTTTTCTAAAAATTAAAAATTTAAAAAAAAGATAATAAAAAAGAACACAGTAATCATAATTATGAATTTGAACTGGATTGACTCACCCATAAAATGGAAAATGCAAGAAGAGAGCAGAGAAATAAAATCCATAATCCTATAACATTTTTTTTTGTAAGAAAGTCATTTGGAACAGATACACACAGAGTCAAAGTAAAGGAACAAAATCCCATAATTTTTGTATATTTTCTTATTGTTGGCATTCTTTGTAATTATTGATTCTATTATTTGTTCTTTGGCTCACTCATTCTTTAGGATTAGATTATTTTAAATTAATTTTTATCTATTGTTTCACAGACTTTTATTGAATATAATTTTATTGTATTGTGATCTTAATCCAATAAACATTGCATTGCATTTATTAAAGATAATGTTAGCAATAAGAGAACATGCCAAAATTATGAGATGCAGTCAAAGCACTCTTTAAGGGAAAATTTACATCTATAAATGTTTATATCAATAAAATAAAGAAAGAGATGATCAATGCAAAAGGCAAATAACTAAATAAAATGAATTACATGCATACATTTTTTTAACTAGGCAAAGAACAAACTAAAAATCCCCAATTAAAACCAAGTTTAAAATTCTGAAAAGCAAAGGGAAGATAAATTCAGTTGCAAGTATTAAATAACTAATAAGACTAAAAGCATTTTAATTTTAAAAAATAAGAAAAAAATAATTAATTTGATTTTTGAAAAGGCAAGAAGGAAAATAAATTACCAGCATTGAAAATGTAAAAGGTAGATTCCTCACCAATGAAGAGGAAATTAAAGCCATTAGTAGAAAATATTTTGCCTGATTATAAGTCAATAAAACTGACAATCTAGGGGAAATATATATATATATATATACACATATATCTATCTATATCTATATCTATATCTATCTATATATATATGTATATATATATCTATATCTATCTATATCTATATCTATCTATATATATATATGTATATGTATACATATATATATATAAAATGTTACTCAATTAACAGAAGAAGAAATAGAATATCTAGGTTATACATCTTAGAAAAAGAATTTGAACAAACTGTTAGTGAATTTTCTAAGAAGAAACAGTCAGATGGATTTATAAATTAATTTTACCAAACATTTAAAGAACAAAGAATTTCAAAACTATATATTTTTTAAATTGGCAAAAAAGGAAAGAGAAAAACAGAGAAAGAAAACTACTGACTAATTTCACTAATTAATACTGATGTAAACATTTTAAAAATAATATTAGAAAGAAATTATAGCCCTTAATCACAAAAATTATAAGCTATGAACAGGTATAATTTGTTAGAGTAATGCAGGGCAGGGTTCATTAAATATTAGGAAAATTATCAGCATAATTGACCATATCAGTTATTAAAGCAACAGAAATCATATGATTATCTGAATAAATGGATGATTGGATTGGAAAACTACTGTGCTGTAAGAAACAATTAAAATGATTTCAGAGAAACCTGGAAAGACTTACATGAATTGATGCAAAGTGAGCAGAACTAGGAAAACAGTGTACACAGTAATAGCAATATTACATAGCTATTGTCAGTAACACAATGATTCAAGACATTGCTGGATTTATAATGAAGAATATTATTATCAACCCACCAGAAAAAGAACTGATCAAGTGTTCCTTATTCCATCATCTGGGCTCTCTTTGTATCTTTAATCTTCAATCTCTCCTTATTTCCTGGTTCCTCTGGTCAAATCCATTAACTATTTCCCAATAGCTTTCTTGCCCATCTCAAATAAATTACTTCTGAAAGCTGTCAATATACTTCTAATATCTCTCTTTTTAATTTCTCCTTAACCTTTTACAATCTAGTTTCAATTCTCATCATTTAACTCCAATTGTCCTCTTAGAAGTTCCTCATTATTGCTTAATTGTCTCACATAATGGCCTTTTGTCAATCTTTATTCTTATTGATCTTTGTGCAAACTTTATCTTTATTTACATACTTATCAATATTCTTAATTCTATGTAGATTTCCATGATACTCTTCTTTCCTTATTCTTCTTCTACCTGCCTAAATATTCATTCTATTTTTCCTTTGATGGCATCAACATCAAGTTATCTAAACATTTATGTCACCCAGACAATGTTACTGAACTCATTCTTTAAAATGTTGTTTGGTGACTTTTTGAGCCCATGGTGGATCAATTATTATTTCAGCACAAATGACTCATAGATCTCTATGTTTAGTCCTAAAATTTCTTCTGAGATCTAGTCCTGAATCATTAATTTTTTTGGACATCACAAACTAAATATATAATAGACATATCAATCAAATATCAATTATACCGTAGAAATTGTTATTTTTTCTCTGTCTTCTCCATCAAACTACCACACCCTCCTATCATACCAACTTTTTTGTTCCAGTTTGAAGTCCCCAATTTTCTCAGTAGTCAAGGCTAATATTTTGATGTTTTCTTTGACTCCTTATTTATACTCATCCAGCTGTATGCTTGTAAATACTTAATGATGAAGGTCTTTGAGGAAAAAAATGTAGTCAAAACATATTTCTAGTTTAATCTCCATAATTATGTCAAAGCAATAGTTTTAAGAAACATAAATCAAACACTATTTTCAGTGTTTTTCAACTTCTGGAACAAAAATACTTATGATGTAATTTGATAATAGGTTCTTGAAAAGTGATATATATTGGTTCCTTCATACCATTGTTCAATCTATATATCCAATTTCTTGTCAACTCTTGTCACAAAATTTTTTGTGTATTCAATTTCTCGGCACAAATTGTCACCCTAGTGGAGGTCCTCATCACCTATTACCTGGACAATTACAATTACCTCTGCTTCAAATCTCTCCCCTCTCTAATCTATCCATCACTTACTTGACAAAAATGACTTTCCTAAAGGGCCATTTTGACTATGTTAACCACCCCCCAACCTTACACAATGAAATTCATTGACTCTATATTTCATGTAACATAAAACATAAACTCTACTCATTGATGTTTAAATCACTTAACAAACTGCGATCTTCCTATCTTTTTTGTCTTCTTACACTTTGTTAGCCTCCATATACTAGGTGATCCAGATATATCATCTGAATTGAAGTCCTTTAATAAGGATATTTAGTGTCCTTACTATGGCCCTTTGCATAATTTGTCCTTCTATTCTGACATGCTATCCCTTTTTACTTATTCCTTTGGATTTCCCTGGCTTTTTTCCGAAATTATCTCAAATCCAAATTCTACAGGAGCACTTCTTGTTGCCTTTATTCTTTGCTTACCAGTACTTCCTCTCTGACATTATCTCCCATTTAGTCTCCCTTCATCTTGTATGTATATTGCTATGTATATATTTTTCTCATCTGTTAGAATATGAGGTTCTTGAAAATGGAGAACTTGATTTTACCTTTACTTTAATTTATTTCATTTCACATTTCCTAGAATATAGAAAACACTTCATAAATGCATGCTGGCTGTCTAATGGCTTGATTATTTATGGAAAATTAATGGAAAGACATGGATAGAAAAATGGAGAGAATGAAATTTGTACATGGGATGAGGATATTCACATTTATGAGATCAAAGATACTTTAAAATATCTAGATATTTCAAATCAAGATAAGATGAATGGAAATTAATCTGCAGTCAGTTTCCATAATTACAATGCTGTGTGTTCCTGGCACCTTGTCATAGGGATCATTGTAAGGTGGTTAGAGCATATGTCACTGTGTTTGTTTATTTTGACAGATTTAGTAACATCAGTGAAAGTGAGTGAATGAGAATGTAAAATCAGGAAGATGTGAACTAATAGTGTTTATCTGGAAGTATCAAATGAATATCTGAGAAGCAAAATGAGGACTATGTATATTACTTTATATTGTGTGAAATGAAGTTCACAAGCTCATTCTTATTCTACTTATTGCAATAAGGATCTATTGCAGTTTTAAGGGCCCTATCATTTCAAGAGCTGATCTAGGTATATGTTAACTGACTATTAGATTATTTGAGAGGAATTTTCCTCTTAGGCAGCCTTTTGATCTTTCAGCATGATGTTCTAAAAAATACTAATTTAAACTCAACCAATTATTCACTGACAGATATCGTTAGAGACTTTCAACACTTTCAATAAATGAAAACAAGCTATCTATGCAGCTGTTGTAATCTGCTTTTATTCTTGAACCCACAATTCTCATGTTATTGAGTTTAGACACAGTGACTTGTTTGTATTTATTCACCTACCTAGGTTGTCCCAAACAAAGGATAATACAAAAAAAGTAGTAAAAAAAGTTCTGGGTAAAACAGAGATTGCCTCTGAATGAAAGTCATCTTGTTCATTTTGCACAACATATATGTTCAATTTTTTGTCCATTTGTGTCTCATGGATCTCTGATTCTAAATTATGTGAATAAATTTTTCAGTACCCATTAATTTCTTAATTTGCAGGATTAGTGTCCTCCTTGTTTTTCCATGTATTTCTCATTTTTGACACCATACTTTCCCTGAACTCTAAACTATATTTTGAGAGTATATGATTTTATATCCATTTTTCTTTCCTGACTTCCAATGTCTATGTATGTTTTGATTTCCATTAGATTTTGAACTGCTTGAGAGCAGGGGCTGCTTTTCCCTCTCCCTTACTTCATATTCCATGCTTTGAACAGTGCCACACATATCATAAATGCTTAACAAATGTTGACATGACTTGATTTCAGGCTCCTTGGCTGGTTTTACCTGTTCTGATGTATAATTAACGTGCTTCTTGTTTCTTGGTTTCTGATTTCTGTCCTATTCTTTTTCTTGGAACCACACTTTTTATATATCTTGATTTTACCAGACCTGATCTCTTTTATTATTTCTATGTTTAGTCACACACACATAACCCAGGCACTTAGAGAGAATATGTTAGGTAAAGATATACAGATGATAGTCAACAAACATTTATTAAGAATCTACTTCATGCAAAGGGAAAGTATCTATTTTTACAAAACTATCTATTATAGCTTTTTTTAATGATAGAAAAGAATTGGAAATCAAGGGAATGTCCATCAATTGGTGAATGGTTAAACAAGTTGTGTTTATGATTCTAATGGAATATTATTGTGTTATAAGAAATAGAAAGTAGGATGATTTAAGAAAAACCTGAAAAGACTTACATGAACTGATACAAAAGTGAAATGATCAGAAGCAAAAGAATATTATACACTGTAACAGTATTTTTTGATGAATAACTGTGAATGACCTAGTTATTCTCAATAATACAGTGATCCAAGATAGTCCCAGGGACTCATGATTTAAAATGTCATCTGTCTTAAGAGAAGGAATTCATGGAGTTGGTCTCAAGGCCTAGACATACTATATTTCAATTTCTTTCTTCTCTTTTCCTTTTGAGATTTTTTTCAATAAAATAATTAACATGGGAAAATATTTTCCAAGATTGCACATGTAAAATCTAAATGATATTGCTTATCATCTTAGGGAGATGTGAAAGGTGAAAAGGGAGTAAAGAAAGGGAGGACGGGAAGGCAATAAAAA
Organism: Gracilinanus agilis; assembly: GCF_016433145.1. Taxonomy (NCBI): domain Eukaryota; kingdom Metazoa; phylum Chordata; class Mammalia; order Didelphimorphia; family Didelphidae; genus Gracilinanus; species Gracilinanus agilis. Next base: position 102,080,523 of record NC_058131.1, read on the forward strand.
TTTAGAACTCAAAAAATGGGTTTAAAATTGATTTTACACTTAATTTAGGTAAAATATATGTGTATGTGTAGCATGTATGTATTGCTGTATATAAAATGTACTATATTCCACTGGGTTAAGTACTGGAGATACAAAAGAAATTGCAAAAATAGTAATCTCTGAACTCAAGGAAGTTATATCTTAATGACAGAATGTAAACAACTAGGTGCATTCACTGCACATGCATGTGAATTATGTATGTGTAATATGTAAACATATATGTTTATGTATATATGCAAACACACATAATACAGGCATATATACTGCATATTCATTTATACATATAAATGTATGGAGAGAAAGAGAGGTGAAAGAGAAAGAGAGAGGAGAGAGAGGAGAGAAAGGGGAGAGAGACAGACAGAGAGAGAGAGAGAGAGAGAGAGAGAGAGAGAGAATGAAAGATCATGTGAGAAGTCATTGAGGAAGGAAAGGTGATTTGAAAATGCCTCCTGCAGAAGGCAGGATTTAATATGGGAGCAGAGCATTATAGATATGGTGATTACAAAACATAAAGAAGGAACATGTTAGTTTCATGAACTACAAACAGATGAGTGTAGTTGAATAATAGAATTATTTATGGAGAGGACAAAAGTTTAGGAAGATTGAAAAGCCAGAAAATAGACAGACATATTTTATAGATAGCAGAATCAGTTGCAAATCAGCTAAGTCACTGAAAAAATTATGTAAAAAAAATTACTAATGGAAAGGAAAGAATAAAACTACACTTACATTTTCTCTCTCCTGGAACTTATCACAAACCATCAATGATTTGCAATATTTATTGCTTTAAAGTACATCTCCACTGCTTATTCATGTCACTGAGAAGAATCAAGAACTTCTAAGGGACAATTGAAAAGTATTCCTCCAAACTGCTTTCAACACCTCCATCTCAATTGTCCTTTTTAAGGTTGGGTGTATCACCATTATAAGCTACTAACAAGGAAATCAAGAGATGATTGATAGTGAAGAATTAATGCATAAATTATGTTTAAATTATTTTTGCTGAGTTACACCAAATATCATTTCTCCTGGACATGAAGAAATTGCTATCATTATTGTTATTGTTATTCAGTTATGGAGTCATGTCCAAATCTACATAAATTTTTTGGTAAAAATAATGTAGTTTTCCATTTCTTTCTTCAGTAGTCCCCATTTACAGGTAAGGAATTGAGGCAAATAAGGGTTAAGTGACTTGTCCTGGTTTACACTGCTAGAGTGTGTCTGATGTTGGATTTGAACTCAGACCTTCTGACTGGAAGTTTGATTCTCTACCCATTTCACTTCTTAGTTGCCATGAAGTGATTACTCTAAGTGATTCAGGCCCCCTTTTTCTCTCCCTTTATAACTTGTGGTTTCACTGAGTTCAATAAAGAGAGTTGTAAATGAGCAAGAACTGTATCTTTCAGCTGCTGGGTATTTTCCAAAAATTCCTCATTTGAGAAGTGGTCCTGTCTGACCCTGCCTGGCTAGTGAGCCATAACAGGGTCACAGACCAAAGAAAAAGGATGTTGTTTAACTATTTTATTGTTTAATCTGTCTGAATAGTAAAGCAACCACACAAAGGTTGATACTAAATTCTTCTACTTGCTCCTTTTCTCTGAGTGGCTGTAGATGAACTTCTGCATGTTTATGAGGCCTTGGGGTGTAGATTTTATCTATACTTTAGTCAGATGAAATTAAGGGAATCACTACAGAAGTGACATAGTCTTGGTCACAGTTTGTGAAAAACAAAGATGTGATTAAGAACTACAAGAGAAGAGTTAACTTTTGTATTAGAAAGAAACTGCATAATTTGGAGTATGGAGAGAGAGAGAGAGAGAGAGAGAGAGAGAGAGAGAGAGAGAGAGAGAATTTATTAAGCATTTATTATGCATGTGAGGCACTCTGAAAAGTCCTGAGGATACAATAAAAGCACCCAAGGCAGTACCTGCCCTCGAAGAACAAATACTCTAATGGAGAAAGATTACATATATTGACTGCCACTGAATAGCGAAAAACAGTATAGGTGGGGGAAAAGGGCAGAAATGCTGTGGTTTAAGGTCTTTTGGTGACTCCACTGGGACCTTTGAGAATTGGTGATTGCAGGTATGGTGGTGGTTTATAAGTCCTAGTACATACTATTCTCTCTCCCAAGCAGTCATATTGCTTTGGCTACTCTAGCTTACCCATATGGTAGGGACATATCCTTAAAAGAATTCTTTCTCTGCAATATGACTACAGAAACCAAAAAACCAAACAGGACCATAATGTAATAGGATAATAGATTGGAAGCTGGAAAGGACCTAAGGACATTGATTCAACTGATTTATTTCATAGATGAGGAAAATGAGGTTAAACCCATTGGTTCCCTTTTATTTCCTGAATTAAATATGAAATTCTTTATATGACTCACAAAGCCCTTCATAACTTAGCCTCCTATCTTTCAAGGTTATACATTACATCCATCCATGTAACCACTACACACAAAACAATACATTGCTATTGCACACACACACACACACACACACACACACACACACACACAAATACCCCAATCTCTTGATTCTAACTATTTTCACTGACTGTCTCTCTTACCAAAATCTGTTTTCTCCTCAATTGCACATCTTAGCTTTCCTGACTTTAGTTAGTAAGTCACTCAGTAAATATGCATTCAGTACCTACTATGTTCCAGGAATTGTGCTAGAATTACAACTCATCCTTCACAGAATAATCCCTTACCTTCAAGAAGCTTACCATTGAGGAAGACAAAACACATAAGGAAGTTGAAAGGAAAGAGAGAGGAAGTAGGAGGAGAAGAGGGAGAAAGAGGAGAAGAAGAGAAAGGTAATTATGGAAGAGATATGAAAGAGAAATCACTCAAAGAAGTAAAAAAGTAGTACAGTCAAATGTCTGAGCTGAGCTATTTCCTTGAATGGTGATTTGGAGGTCAGGACACCCCCTCCAATCAGAGTCAGAAGAGGGAAGTGATGAGGTAGTGTTATGGTTAAAAATAGAGACTGGCCATGGATTCTTTTATTTTATTAATCGTAAAGGAAAGGACCAGTCTCCATATTGCTAAGGTCTAAATCTCCTTACCCCAGCAAATATCTCTTGCATCCCCTCTCTCTGTCCCAGACACCAACCCCCACCCCCTTCCAATTGTAGGTTTTTAAGTTCAACTAGCTCATCGCTCTGTAGCAATGTTGCGCAGTAATGTTCAGATTGACATCAGGGTGCTGGAGATGTTTAGGATGATGCCAGATGCCTACCCTATCTTGACAATAGCCATTTAGGATATAGTCAGGGAATATCAGGCCATAGTGGATACTGGGAAAGTGGGTGGAGCTACTTTTCCTCACACATTAGAATACTAAGACTAATGAGATTTTGCAGAATGATGAGATTTTACAGTAATTAAGCCTTGGGCATGGTGAATAACTCAGAGGAATCTCATAATAGGTGGGAAATGAGTAGATAGTTTAACTACCTACTTAAATGGAGATTGGAAGTTAACTTGTCCCCTAAATCCTGCCTTCTGCAAGAAGCCTTTTTCAATCTTCCATTCCTCCCTATTCTTGGTTCTTTCCCTCAAAAACTACACCCAAGTTTTGCTGAATCCATCATGTTTATACATGTTTTGTGTGTTGTCTTACCCTACATATTTCCCCTCCATATCTGTACACTAGAATTATGAGTTCCTTGAGAGCAAAGACTGTTTATTTGCTTTTGTTTTGTTTTTATTGTTGTTTGTCATTCCTTGTTTCCCCATTTATGGCTTGGTTTCTGAAACATAGTAGGAATTTAATGAATTGTAGTTAATTACAGATTAAACTGATTTGTCCAAGATTTCACTATCAAATGACAAATACTGAATTTGAGTCCATATCATCTGAATTGAACTATGATATTCTCTTTTGAATCACATAAAAAACTGTTGAACTCAATCTCCTATAAGAGACCTGGACTCTATTTGTGGCTTTGTCACTGAATAGCCTCATGATAGTAGACATATTTCTTGTTCTCTCTGGGCCACAAAATCCTCAAGTGGGAAAGAAGGAAATTATACTAAATGATCTATTACCTATATCTTTAATTTGTGAAATTCTGGATCTCTTCAAGGTAAAATGCTCTAATTTAAGGCATTCCTGGCTAAGATCCAATATGACACAATGAAAAGAAAAGTGGACTTAAAGTCAGAGGACTTGGGTTTAGTTTTAAGCTCTGCTAGTTACAATCTATGGACTTTGAACATCTCTTTTTCCACTCAAGGTCCTATACTCCTTATCTGTAAAGTACAGACTATAAAAATTTTAAGATCCATTCTTTTTCCAGATCTGTTATTCCATAATTATCCTACATTTTCTCATTGTCAGAAGCCTTAGGATATTTTCCACAAAATTATTACAGAAACACTCACTAACCAGTTTTTCCAATCCTTGAATTTCTGCTCTTTGCTGGATTCCTTCATGGATTTGTTTGTCTGGGGAAAATAAACAGAATCAGAGAGCTTGGTTAAAATTGGAAAGGGTGGCTTCTCTAGCTTGCTCCACTCCAAACCTACTCCCCTCATACTGGAAGAGAAAGGGAAAATTGAATAATAATTTAATATTAGCTACACTTAAATAGCTAAAAAATTATAAGCTTATACCCCTATCCAAAATATGGCACACCACTTTACACATTCATTATTTGAGAATTCTTTAAAGCTACATAAAAGCCAATGTCCGAAAAGTAAGTTCATTGTAAAATCTTTACCTAATGTCAAGTACTTAAAGACTTAAAGATTATTCTTAGTGTTTTACAAGTTGATCATCTAAAGCCATAGCATGGGTCATTAATTATTCAATATTTTGTTTTACTAATAATACCTCAATAATCCCTGAGAATTGAGAGGCAAATCCACTCTTTAGAATTCAACATTTCTGAGTTCCCACCATTTACACTGTCTAAAAATAAATGACAGAACATCATGTAAATGCACCATATAATGTAGTGGACCTGATGAGTTTGTCACATTTTAGTAAATATTTGGGAATTATTCTTTTCTTCATTTTTTTTACATAGAAATCAATAGTGAGAAAAGTAGTTGATAGGAAGGGAAATAAAATAGATTATATATATTTTCCTTCATTCTGTCTGCCATTTTTGTTAACAACTTCTTTTTTTAATACCAGTCTCCTGCAGGAAACTTTGCCAAATCAATGACAACCATTTCTATACTGACTAGCAGTATGTTGCTCCCATTAAAAAACAAACATAAAAACCAAAACATCATCAGTTAATCTGTTCATTTTGACTGACCTTATATCTATCTACCTACAATCACTGACTTTCTAATCTTGATCTCACATTCACTGAAGATATGTAATAGAGAATAATAAAAGGTTGATTTAAAGCTAATGAATAATTTAGAGTTTATTTTGTCAACAATCTTTATCATATAGGTAAAGATCCTGAGACTCAGATAGGTCAAGCCTCTTATAATATCACTTAGGCAGGAACTTGCAAAGATTCCTTTTGGTAGTTTTTGTTTCTGTGATTTAATTATTTCAAAGATACTACAGTAGTTTGCCATTAACCTCTCCAGAATTTTGCAATCAAAGAAACTGAGTCAAAGAGGGTGAAGTAACTTGCCTAGTAATAAAGCTAGTCAATCTCATAAGTCAAATTTGAACTCAAGAGAAGTCTTCCTCACTCCAAGTCTGGCACTCAATCCACTGTTACACCCAGCTGCCACTTGAGATGGCTCTTAAACTGAGATCTTGTTTCCTCCAACTCCAATTACAGTGTTTTAAATTCTATTCCTTCTCAGGGTTCCGGGGTTAAGATGGCGGCAGAGTAAAAAGCAGCTGCTTTACCTCTCCTAACCCACGCATATAGGACTCCTCAAGAAGACATAAAAACATATCCAGATGAACGAAGGCACCCCACACCAGACTGCAGCTCTGAAGATATGTGGAATCGGGGCATTTCCATGCTAAAAGGGGTGAAACAGCTCTCACTAAAATGTGAGCTGAGCAACCACCTGCCCCACATGCTACCTACAGGGCCAAGGTCAGCGAAAAAGAGTTACAGCAAGTTTGGGGCACACATTAAGTCATGGGCAGCTACCTGGCATCACCAGGACCTGCTCCTGAGAGCAGCAAGACTTAAGACCCCAAAAGGCTAAAGAACGTGTGGACTTCGAACACAGACCTTGAGGGCAGGCATGGACCTTGAGTGGGGACCTAGTGCAGAGGGGTGCATGACTATGGAAGCAGTGCCCTGAGACTGTTAAAGGAGCTTCAGGCAGAAGAACAAGCAAGGGGACCACCAGGAGGCTTGACCTTGACAACAATTAGACCTGAAACCTCAGGAGCCTAAAGAGTGCAGACACACCCTGGGCACGAGGATAAAGCTGAGAGGGCTCTGGGCTAAAAATGGCAAGCCAGGCACAGGAACTCCAGAAGAGAAAGATCAAAAAGAAACCTTTAACACTCGACAACTTTTACACAGAAAAAATCCACACAACAGAGCAGACAGCAGAGGAGAACAAACAAAAAAACTTATCCATATCCAAACCTTCCCCAAAAAAGAAAAAGGGTCACAAGGTCTTGAAGAGTTCAAATATGAGATTATGAGAAAGATGGAAGACATCTGGCAAGAAAATAACAGTTTAAAAGGCAGAATTTCACTCTTGGAAGGTGAGGCAAATAAATTGAAGACCAGAAATGACCAGATTGAAAAGGAAAACCAGTCTTTAAAGGCTAGAATTTGACAATTTGAAAAAGATGCCCCCAAATCAAAATAATTGATAAGCAAATTGGAGACCAAAATCAAACAGCTGGAAAATAGTATAGGCCAAATTGAAAAGGAAAATTAAAAGGTTATAACAGAAAAACAGTCTCTAAAAACCAGACTTGGGCAAGTAGAAGCCAAAGATCTTTCAAGACAGCAAGAACAAGTAAAACAAAGACAAAAGACTGATAAAATAGAAGGAAACATGAAATATCTCAATGAGAAAATGAGAGATCAAGAAAACAGGTCTAGAAGAAACAATTTGAGAATCATTGGTCTTCCTAAAAACTCAGAAATTAATAGAAATTTGGACTCCATACTAAAAGAAATTTTTCAGCAAAACTGCCCTGAAGTTCTACAAGAGGGCAATATAGACTTTGAAAGGATCCATAGATCACCCTGTACACTTGACTCAGAAAAGACAACCCCCAGGAATATAATAGCAAAATTCAAGAGCTTGCAAGCAAAAGAAGTATTTTACAAGAAGCCAGAGAGAGACAATTCAGATATCAAGGAGCACCAATTAGGATCACACAGGATCTAGAAGCCTTCACACTAAAAGACAGCAAGGCTTGGAATATGATATTCAGAAAGGCAAGACAACTGGGTGTACAAGCAAGGATCACCTACCCATCAAAACTGACTATATACTTCCAGGAGAAAGTTTGGCCATTCAACAAGGTAGAAGATTTCCAAGTATTTTCACAGAAAAGACCGGAACTAAATGGAAATTTTGATATCCAACCACAAAAATCAAGAGAAACATGAAAAAGTAAATAAGAAACAGAGAGGACAGAAAGAAAACTCATATTTTTTTTAATTTGCCTCTTTAAGGGCTTCAAACTGATCTAATTATTGGCATTCCTATGTGGAGAAATGTTATGTATAATTCTCTGCAAGGAACTCTAGCCACTATTATAGTATTCACTATAATTGTAATTAGAAGAATTATTCATAGGGAGAGGTTGGAATAATAAATGGTCTAAGATGATATGGGGGTGGGAAAGAGGGAGGTGAATAGTAGAGGACACCAAGAAAAACTTGAATGAATAAGAAAAATAGGATATTCTCTTACACACAAAGAGGGCATAGGAAGGGGAAGGGATGAATATTATAAGAAGGAGAGGAAGAGAGCATTAAGAGGTAATATTTAAATCTTACTCTCAGTGTAATTAACCCTGAGAGTGAAGAGTAGCTTTATCCATTGGGATATAAAACTCTATCTAACCCTACTGAGAAAGTCAAAAGGGATAAACCAAGGGGAGTATGGGAGTGGGGAGGTTAAAAAAGGGAGGGGAGAAGAAGGGGGAAGGAATTCATTAGGCCTTAAAAATAAAAAGAGGGGAATAATAAGGGTGGAGGTAGAAAGGGAAGTAAATGAAGGGAGGGGACAAGGGTTACTGGCATAAAGCAAACCACTGGTTTAAAAGGAGATAGTGTAAGAAGAAAGGGTAGAATTAAGAGAGGATACGAAAATGTTGGGGCATACACTACTGATAATTATAACTCTGAATGTGAATGGGATGAACTCACCCATAAAAAGGAAGCAAATAGCAGAGTGGATTAGAAACTAAAATCCTAACATATGTTGTCTAATAGAAAGACATGAGGTGGGTGGACATACACAGGTTTAAGGTAAAGGGCATGAGCAAAAATGCTTTGAGCCTCAAATGAGAAAAAGAAGGCAGGAGTGGCAATTATGATTTCTGACAAAGCCAAAGTAAAAATAGATATGATTAAAAAAGACAGGGAAGGTCATTACATCCTGATTAAAGGCAGAATAGACCATGAGGAAATAACATTGTTCAATATGTATGCACCAAATGGCATAGCTACCAGATTCTTAAAGGAAAAACTGACAGATCTCAAGAAGGAAATAGATAGTAAAACCATACTAGTGGGAGATCTAAATATTCCTCTTTCAGATATAGATAAATCAAACTAAAAAATAAATACAAAAAAGGTAAGAGAGATGAATTAAGTCCTAGAAAAATTAGATTTAATAGATATGTGGAGAAAAATAAATAGGGATAAAAAGGAATACACCTTCTTTCAGCTGCAAATGGCACATTCACAAAGATTGACCATGTAATAGGAAATAGAAACAAAAAAGCAGTGTTAAGATTAAAAATGATAAAGGCTGATATAAATATAGAAATTAGTATTTTAATTAAAGCCATGCTGATAAATAAAGTCATTAGACCACATGCTTATAAGAATTCAAAACTGCTGCTTCATCCATAATTACCTCCCCTCTCATACTGAGCCCAGTAGTTAAAGAGGAAGTTCAAAGTCACTACAGGAGTCTATATCCCTTCTCTTACATCATCCCACTTCCTGTCTACCAAGAGGAATCATGGGAAATGTAGTTTCAAAGTCTCCCACATGTCCATAGGAAAAAAAAATATATATATGTATATATACATATATATATACTTTTAGATGGCATTTCCCAAATTTCACTTTTACAGCAGAAATATTACATTTAACCTCTTCAGTTCATATTACAATAAAATAATAATTAGTAAGGGCACCTGGACAGGCAAATTAAAAACTAATTGGAAATTAAATAATATGATTCTTCAAAACCAGCTAGTCAAAGAAGAAATCATATAAGTAATCAACAATTTCATTGAAGAGAATGACAATGATGAGACATCATACCAAACTCTGTGGGATGCAGCCAAGGCAGTACTGAGGGGGAAATTTATATCCTTGAGTGCATATATTAACAAATTAGGGAGGGCAAAGATTAATGAATTGGGCATGGAACTTAAAAACAAGAAAGGAAGCAAATTAAAAATTCCCCAGATGAAAGCTAAATTAGAAATTTTAAAAATCAAGGAAGAAATTAATAAAATTGAAAGTAAAATAACTATTGAATTAATAAATAATACTAGAAGCTGATATTTTGAAAAAAACAGATGAAATAGAAAAGTACTGGTCAATCTAATAAAAAAAGAAAAGAAGAAAAGCAAATTGACAGTATCAAAGAAGAAAAGGGAGACTTCACCTCTAATGAAGAGGAAATTAAGGCAATCATTAAAAACTATTTTGCCCAATTATATGGCAATAAATATAGCAATCTAGGAGATATGGATGAATATTTACAAAAATATAAATTGCCTAGATTAAAAGCAGAAGAAATAGAATACCTAAATAATCCCCTATCAGAAAAAGAAATTGAACAAGCCATCAAAGAACTCCCTAAGAAAAAATCGCCAGGGCCTGATGGATTCACAAGTGAATTCTATCAGACATTCAAATAACAACTAATCCCAATACTACACAAATTATTTCATATCATTAGCAAAGAAGGAGTCTTACCAACATCCTTTTATGACACAAATATGGTGCTGATTCCAAAGCCAGGTAGATCAAAAACAGAGAAAGAAAACTAGAGACCAATTTCCCTAATGAACATAGATGCAAAAATTTTAAATAGGATATTAGGAGACTCTAGCAAGTGATCAAGAGGATCATCCACCATGATCAGGTGGGATTTAAACCAGGAATGCAAAGATTGTTCAACATTAGGAAAAGCATCCCCATAATTGACCATATCAACAATCTAAAAAACAAAAATCACATGATGATCTCAATAGATGCTGAAAAAGCCTTTGATAAAATACAGCACCCATTCATATTGAAAACACTGAAAAGTATAGGAATAGAAGGACCTTTCCTAAAAATAATAAACAATATATACCTAAAACCATCAACAAGCATCATATGCAATGGGGATAAATTAGAAACCTTCCCAATAAGATCAAGAGTGAAACAACGATGCCCATTATCACCTCTATTATTTAACATTGTTCTAGAAACACTAGCAGTAGCAATTAGAGAAGAAAAAGAAATTGAAGGCATCAAAATAGGCAATTAGGAGACTAAGCTATCACTCTTTGCAGATGAGATGATGGTCTACTTAAAAAATTCCCAGAGAATCAACTAAGAAGCTTGTAGAAATAATCTACAACTTTAGCAAAGTTGCAGGGTGCAAAAGGAAAGCACATAAATCATCAGCATTTCTTTATATTTCCAATACATCACAGCAGCAAGAAGTAGAAAGAAAAACACCATTAAAAATCACCCTAGACAATATAAAATACTTAGGAATCTATCTAGCAAAACAAATACAATAATTATACGAAAACAACTACAAAACCTTTCCAAACAATTAAAATTAGATCTAAATAATTGGAAAAACATTGATTGCTTATAGGTAGGATGAGCTAATATAATAAAAATGACCATTCTACCCAAATTAATTTACGTATTTAGCACCATATCTATCCAACTACCAAAAAACTTTTTTTACTCAATTAGAAAAAAGTATAATAAAGTTCATTTGGAATAACAAAAGAACAAGAATATTAAGATAAATAATGAAAAAAATGTGAAGGAAAGTGGCCTAGCAGTACCAGATATTAAACTATACTATAAAGCAGAGGCTATCAAAACGGTATGGTACTGGCTAAGAGACAGAAGGGAGGATCAGTCGAATGGACTTGGGGTAAGTGACAACAGCAAGACAGTGTATGATAAACCCCAAGAGCCCATCTTTGGGGACAAAAAACCTCTATTTGACAAAATCTTCTGGGAAATTTGGAAAACAATATGGGAGAGATTAGGTTTAGATCAACATCTCACACCCTACACCAAGATAAATTCAGAATGGGTGAATGACTTGAATATAAAGATAGAAACTATAAATAAGTTAAGTGAACACAGAATAATATACTTGTCAGATCTCTGGGAAAGGAAAGGTTTTAAAACCAAGCCAGAGTTAGAGAAAATTACAAAATGTAAAATAAATGATTTTGATTACATTAAACTGAAAAGGTTTTGTACAAACAAAAACAATGCAACCAAAATCAGAAGGGAAACAAGAAATTGGGAAAAAAATCTTTATAACAAAAAGCTCTGACAAGGGTCTAATTACTCAAATATACAAGTAGTTAAATCAATTGTATAAAAATATCAAGCCATTCCCCAATTGATCAATGGGCAAGGGACATGAATAGGCAATTTTCAGATAAAGAAATCAAAAGAATCAATAAGTACATGAGAAAGTGTTCTAAATCTGTAATATTAGAGAAATGCAAATCAAAACAACTCTGAGTTATCACCTCACACCTAGCAGATTGGTTAAAATGATAGAAGGGGAGAGTAATGAATATTGGATGGGATGTGGCAAAATTGGGACATTAATGCATTGCTTGTGGAGATGTGAACTGATCCAACCATTCTGGAAGGCAATATGGAACTATGCTCAAAGGGCAATAAAAGAATGCATGCCCTTCAATCCAGCCCTACCATTGTTGGTTTTGTACCCCAAAGAGGTTATAGATAAATAGAGTTGTTCAAAAATATTAATAGCTGTGCTTTTTGTGGTGGCAAAAACTGGAAAATGAGGTTATACCCTTCAATTGGGGCATGGCTGAACAAATTGTGGTATATGCTGGTGATGGAATACTATTGAGCTCAAAGGAATAATAAACTGGAGGAATTCCATGTGAACTGGAAAGACCTCCAGAAATTGATGCAGAGTGAAAGGAGCAGAGCCAGAAGAACATTGTACACAGACACCAATATACTAAGGTAAAATAGAATGTAATGGACTTCTGTACTAGCATCAATGCAATGACCCAGGACAATTCTGAGGGATTTATGGAAAAAAATGCTATCCTCATTCAGAGGAAGAACTGCAGGAGTAGAAACACACAAGAAAAGCAACTGCTTCAACACATGGGTTAAGGTGGACATGATTTTGGATGTAGACTTTAAATTACCACACCAATGAAACTATCAACAATTTTGAAATAGGTCCTAATCAATGACACATGTTAAAAACAGTGGAAATGCCCATTAGCTATTGGGGGGATAGAGGTTTGGGGTGGTGAAGGGGAAAGTAAGACCATGAATCATGCAACCATTTTAACTTTTCTGAAAAATAAATATTATTAAATGTTAAAAATAAATAAATGAATTATATTCCTTCTATTGTTACACAATAATATCTCATATGTTAATTAGCACAGAGGGGCTTCTTAATATTTATTGACTTAATAAGGAAACTTTTAGATTTTTAAGGGAAAAGATCATGTATATATGACTATACATTTTGTTGTCATTCAGTCATATCAGACTTTTCATGATCCTGTGGGCCATAGCACACTAGGACTGTACAGAAGGTTTTCTTGTTAAAGATATAAAAAGAATGGTTCGCTATTTCCATCTTCAGTGTCTTAAGGTAGAAAGAGGTTTGTTATCTTGCCCATGGTCACACAGCTGGTAAGTATTTGAGAATAGATTCTATCCACTGAACCACCTTGCTGCTTCACTATACTTACTTAGTTTTTAAAAATTTGACTTTTCTGACTACACTAAATTTCCTACTTGTTGCCAGTATTAATAATTACAGTGCTACCAAGTTGTTCCCATTTAATTGCTTCATTAAAAATCACTCTCTTTTTAACTATAAATACATACTAAAACTAAAAGTAAAATCATGATGGGTTCATTAACCATTTCAAAATTAGTCTGTCTATATTGTGTTCCTTTCAAAACAATTTAAATTTACCAAACTCAGTAAATCCTCCAAAATGGTTATGTTTTCTGGTTTATGATGATTACACATTTGAGTAAAGCTAAATTTAACTGCCATCTTATTGGCCTGAAGTTCCAATTGGTTATCAATACACCAGAAGTGTTCTCTTTCTTGGTGCTTACTTTTCCATTTTCCTACTTTTATTTTTATTGATGCCTTCACCATGAGGGTTTTCTACCTAAAATTACCAGGCTTAGATCTCATAAACTCATATATTTCTTTTGTAAGATCTTAGTCTACTTGCGATAAATTTTCAAGATGACAAAGAGGGCATTAGCATGGTATATGAGAACCCTAACTCATTCTCCAGTAAGACTAAACATACTCACGCCCTTTCCTACATAAATCTAGCAAATCACTTACTCTCTCTGGGCATGAACAGGTCATTCATTTCTTATCCAATGGCATATTCATTTTACATACATTCACTGAACATCTTTTATGGGAAAGACACTATGTTAGGTTCTATGAAGACTTTGTATAATTTTAGAAAATACTCCCTCTTCTATAGGAACTTGTGCCTGAAAGATTGCTGGTTTCTTCTCCAGTTCAAAAAATTCTTCAGTGTAGTAATCAGAATGGAAAAGAGTACCTTGATAGTAGAAGGTATTTCAGCCACAGTGGCAAAGTCTAAATTAATTGCAATACTACTTCCCTTTCTCTAATTTAATAGGTCATTCATTTGAGAAATTTATTTTAATATTTGTTCAATTGCTTTACAAAATTTTATTTTATTTTATTTGTGTTTTTGCCGTCTAATTTTTTAATCTTTATTTTATTCCAATAACAATTTTATACATGAGTTTTCCAAAGTTACATAATTCATATTGTCTCCCTCCCCTCTTCCCTTCCCTATCCTGGAGTTAACAAGCAATTCCATTTGGTTATTCATGCATAATAACTCAAAATATATTTCCATATTATTCATTTTTGTAAGATAATAATTTTATAAAACCAAAATCCCAAATCATATACAAAAATAAACAAATGATAAATCATATGTTTTCATCTGCATTTCTACTACAATAGTTCATTCTCTAGAGATGGAAAACATTCTTTTTCATAAGTCCCTTAGAATTCCCTAGATCATTGTATTGCTATTAGTAGCAAAGTCTATCATTTTTGTTTGTCACGCTTTCAGTTACTACATATATAATTCTCCTCATTCTGATCATTTTTAAACCCTTGCCTTCCACCTTAGGATCAATACTGGGTATTGGTTCTAAGGCAGAAGAGTGGTAATGGGTAGGCAATGGGGTTAAGTGACTTGCCCAGGGTCAAATAGCTGGGAAGTGTCTGAGTCCAGATTTGAACCCAGGATCTCCCATCTCTGGGCCTGGCTCTCAATCCACTGAGCCACCTAGCTGTCCCCTTATTTTGCTCATTTCACTCTGCATCAGTTCATGTAGGTCTTTCCAGTTCTTTATGAAATCATCCTTTTCATCATTCCTTATAGCACAATAGTATTCCATAACCATCATATACCACAATTTGCTCAGCCATCCCCCAACTGAAAGACATTCCTTTACTTTCCAATTCTTTGCCACCACAAAAAGCACAGCTATAAATATTTTTGTACAACTAGATCCTTTCTCATTTTGTTTTGTTTTTTAACTCTGGGATATAAACCTAGTAGTGGTATTGCTGGATCAAAAGGTATGCATTCTTTTAAAGCCCTTTGGACATAATTCCAAATTGCCTTCCAGAATGATTGGATCAATTCACAATTTCATCAACAATTAGTGTTCCAAATTTGCCACCTTTTCTCCAATCTTTCTTTCTTTCTTTTCTTTTTCTGTCATATTGGCTAATCTGCTAGGTGTCAAGTGATACCTCAGTGTTGTTTTAATTTGCATTTCTCTAATCAAGAGGGATTTAGAACATTTTTCATATGATTAATAATAGCTTTGATTTCTTCATCTGATAATTTCCTGTTCATATCCTTTGACCATTTGTCAACTGGGGAATGAAATGGTTTCTTATAATTTGACTTAGTTTTTATATATTTGAGAAATTAGACCTTTTTGATAAGATATTTATGAAGTCTTAGACTCTTGAGATTCTAGGTAAAGTTCTTGAGATAATCTAGGTAAATTATCTTATTTTATAATTGAGAAAACCAGAAAACCTTCCCAGACAGCTGAGATTATTTGATAAAGGTTCACATAGGTAATTAATAGAAAAGCTGGAATTTCAAGCTAGAATTTATTTCAATTTATGAATCTGTCCTAGTTAAACTGGAGGTCTATAATAAGTCAGAGACTCTTTAGAAAGCCTCTCATATCAGGATGAGATTGGTCAGTCTCAGACATTTCATTAAATCCTGTCTAAGAAGATACCTTTAGAACAATATGGTGATATCAGAAAGTTTGGTTTTTATCTCTGACATATCACTATCTAGTTATTTCTGGCTCTTTTACCTGTTTGACATATACCTAACTTCTCTGTTTATTTTGGTCCTGACTGGCTTATATCGTGTCTGATTTATTCCCTCATACCATAACTTTCCCTATATTTTTACTTCAGTGATTATTAGATAACACTTCTGACAGTATTCATATACCTAAGCTCTCTCTCTAATATTTCTGACCCTAGGCATTTGATCTTTCAGTTCATTAGACTATTAGTCAACTCTCAATTAAGTGTTTACTATGTGGCAAATGCTGTGCTAAGTGCTAGCACTACAAACATAAGTCAAAATATAGTCCTTGCCTTCAAAATGTATGATTTAAAATTAGAAAAGTGAATACTCAAAAGAAACTTAAAAGGGTATATAGAACAATGGGCCATAGTAGAAGAAATCTGGAGTTTATCCTGAGAAATGAAAATACCCAAAAGGTATCTCCTGGTCACTATGATCCCAGAGGGAAATTTTAACCATCCACTCTAGTATAAGAGTACATAGGAATTTATGCCCTCATTAGTCATCAGACCAAATCCCCAAACCGAATGATTAACATCATCAAATTTTATATCCTATTCCAAAAATGGAATTTTCTTTTTGAGAGAAATTGATATTTTACATAAACCATTAATACTTTTATGATGATAAGGTACTAGAATTTATAGGAATGAAAAATGGGATTAGAGTAAGTTTGGCTCTGGAAAGATACTTCACACATCCTCTATACCATAAATATATATGTCAGTATATTTGTTTTTGTTATATATGTTCTATCTTAAAGCACAAAAATGGTTAAAAGAACAAACATCTAAGATTTGCATTTAAAAGCTTGTATTCATTTGACTGAAAACCCAACTCTGACTCTGGTAGAATTGTTTTTACAATCACCTAAGATTTATTGTATGTTTCCCACTTCTTATCCCAAATGGGAACAGTGAGATCAGTTCTAAGATTAATTCCAACCTCTTATTTCAATAATAATATTAAAAGGTTATATGTAATCCATTCTAACTGCTGTCTATAACTATAGTCCTTTTCTCTATGGGAGTTTTGCCTTTAATTCCACCCACATCTTTCTTTTGCTTTTGAACTTTGAAAATGCTATTTCACATACTAAGGCTACTTCCCTTATTATAGAATTAAACAATTCTGAATATCTCATTTCAGAATCAACATGATGGCAGATAATCATAAGGGAAAGTAGTAAATGGTTTTGATTGTTAATTGCTAAATGTGGGAAATGTACTCCTTTGATATACATTTCATGAGAATTCTGGCATACCATCTCTGTGCTTAGATATATGAATTTTATAAATTATGAATTTTATAAATTCAATGCAGAGCAATTGACAAAAATGGTGAAAGATTAAGCAAGAGGCAGCACTGAGTAGGGAAAATAAGGTTGAATTCAGAACCATGCAAACCTGAGTTTAAAATTTACCCCAGCCACCCCTGAGTATACCATTTAAACTCTCTGGCTCTCAGTTCTTATCTAAAAAAAAGAATTTAAACTTAATGGGATCAAAGGTATTTTCTAACAATTGCTTTATGTAGATATTGCTCATAATAATAGTAAGGCATTGCTACATTTCCCCCTCTTTCCATCTATACATAGTATCAAAAAACTTTTTTCTGGCTGCAATTAATCTAGGCAGTTCTAAAGTTCAACCACTTAATGTATTAATAAAAACTGAAATAAGAAACATCTTGAGAGAGATGCAGAAGCAGAAGAAAAACTAGCAGCAGCAGCAGGAAGAAGAAGAAGAAAATTAAGAAGAAGAAGAAGAAGGAGAAGGAAAAGGAGGAGGAGGAGAAGGAGGAGGAGGAGGAGGAGGAGGAGGAGGAGGAGGAGGAGGAGGAGG
>NC_058131.1:102098495-102184911 GCF_016433145.1 Gracilinanus agilis
GAATCTTGAGGAAAGGCAGTTGGCTGGATCTTCCGTGGAGGGAGGTTGTGAATGAGCCGAGCTGCTTTGATTACCTAGCTTTAATATTGAAATTTAGCCTAGCTTTAACATATTTACTTAAGAAATTATTATTTTAGATAAACCCTTTATATCTTCCTTTTCTAATACCATCCCTGCCTTCCCTCCCTTACCTTATATGTCTGTGATTTAATAAGGAGAGTAATTAGAGAGGAGTTAAATCTATGAAGGGTACCTAATTGCCAGCATTAGTTATAGTTAGTCAGTCATCATTTATTCCCTTTATATAGCAATAGTACTTTGTAAAGCTGAGTTTAAAGGCAGGTCCTTACTCAGACTCCATCTTTGTTTCCCTTCCCCCACCTGAGGTTCCTGAGACAACTGATAGGGCTTTCCTTTGATCCACCTTCCTAACAAACAGCCTTCAAACAAAATAAACCCTTTTGTGTTTCAACAGCCCTATTAGTGTAATTTTTCTGTTAGCTATCAAGAGGGAAGAAGAGGGAAAGAGACAACATACTCTGGGCTTAGAGGGAAGCTGAGCATCCATCTTGAAGGAAGGTGTTACTTCAAAACAAGTCCCTTCCTGTGAAATTAACTAAAGCCTGTTTGTTAATTTCAGTCTAGTCTATTTCCCTCAGCTTGTGTTTGAGTCTAAGTCCCAGTCTGTAAGCCTGCTGTGTTTGTCTGTTTAGTTTAATTTCTCTTCTCCCTAAAAGATCTCTGTTTCCCTTCTGTGTTATACTCCTGACTTCAGTCCTATCATACCCTGAATCTCCTTTAATCCCAGCCTACCTGTAACCGAGATTACCCACTTAGCAAGTCTCAAACATCCTCCTTTTCAATTCCTTATACCACACACCTTTCCCCAGATTTCCTTATAACAATAGTATAGCTGGTTATTCATTCTACATTTACTGGTCAAAAAGCCTATATTGTCCATCCACAGAAGTCACAAGAACATGCTCTTTTGTATGGCTACTCCTTTGCTCTGATGTATGCTGTCCCTCTCCAAATTTGCTCTAAAATCTCTCTATGGAATATATGGAATATGATCAGCAACAGCCTACATGTGTGCAAATAAACACACATATACACACACATACACACATGCTTCAGAAACAAAATGATTCTCCAAATACTATGAGTCATGTGAAATTGTTACTCTTGTGGTTCCTTTCATCAAAAGCACCAACTGGAGTTTCTCTTTTTATGTCTCTGAGTTACTTTTGACAAAAGGAAGAACCAAAAATATCCCTACTTATATAAGTCTCTGGGCAAAAGACCTAATATTCAGGATATCAAATAGCACTAGGTTTGTAGGTAATTAATGGAAATAAAGATTCGCTGTAAAAACTATATTTTTTTGTTAGCAATTAGCTGAAGCACATTTAAGGTAGGCCCCACTGATTTGGCACATCTCAAAAAATAATCAGCCTTCACCAACTCAATTTGTTTTGGAAAGTACATTAGAAATTCATTGCTGAGTGAAGGAGAAACAGAAGTTCCTAATATTTTATTTTTCTGGGAAAAAAATTATCCTGTGGAAAGTTCAAACACTTCTCAAACTAATCATCACTTTTGCCCTTGGTTGTCAGAGAAACTGAAGCCAGATATCACTTTTTGATATAACAAAAGCTTCCAGTAATGTGGCATGCTTTCTTTTTGTCTGAATTTAGCATCATATGACTCATTTGGTCCAGTTTTTTTCAAACGACTTACAATCCATTTTCTTTTAACAGTGAGGTAAAAAAGGAAGGAGGGAAGGAAGGAAGAAAGGAGGGAAGGAAGGAAGGAAGGAAGGATGGATGGAAGGAAGGAAGGAAGGGAGGGAGGGAGGGAGGGAGGGAGAGAGGGAGGAAATTATAGAGGAACAGAAAGAATGAAAGGAAAGAGGGAAGAAAAAAAGAAAGCTATTAAAAAGCAACTGAAAACTCTGAGGCAGAGACCATGAGGTATGTTCTATAAGGAGCCAAGTCATCTCCTCCCAGCACATCTAAGATGGCTGATTGCCAACTCAACAGAAGGTGGAAAGTTTTTAAACAAGGAGAAAGAAAAATCAGCCCAAGAAAATTTAGAAGGGTCAAGCAATTTAGCTGACTTCAAAATTATTTGATAACCAAATTAAAGTAAAGAGTACATTAAAAAGGTGAGTTAAATAGTATCATCATATCATGGAAAGAGGCAATGAATATGCAGGCAGTCTCCATATATCCGTGTATCCAATGAAAATATATAAAGCAGGCTCAGTTAAATTGATCATCAAATTATAAGAGCATAATGATAATAGCTAATATGAATTAGTTTTTATCGATCCAGGGAAGTGGTGATGGCCACAGGTGCATTTATCTTTCCTCTTAATTGCTATTAAATATTTTTTAAAAATTAATTTCCAGGGGGCTAAGTAATATTTTTTCTGGAAAAGGGGCAGAAGGCAGAAAAAGTTTGAGAACCACTGGGTAAGATTCAGAGTCAAAGTTAGAGGATTAGAATTGATTGAAAGCTTAAATACTTAGCTCAAGGCTGCAGAGAAAGTGTTAGGTACAGGATTTCATCCAAGGTTATGCTGACTGAAGCCAGCCCTCTCTACACTACACACACCATGCTAGAACCCTAAGAGTACCTTAAACTAGCTGCAATAGTTTGGTGTTATAATTTCTGTTTGGGTCAGGAATCTCAGGATGTGGAAATGGTTAGCTTTGGTTTTAAACTAGTTTCCTAAGTGATTGAGAGAATAGTTTTATCTAAAGTAACAATTTAGTAGATATAGAAACAAACCACATACTTGTACACATGCACACTCATGCACAATGGGATTCAGATCAGGGACCATTCAGGAAATTAATATTGTTCTTTCCAATTTTAATTCATGGTTCGGTTCAAGTCCTTGATTAGAAACTTGACTTTAGGGAAGAAAAATCAATTTAAAATGGAAATGTAATAGCATATCTATGAACTTAGTTATGGAATAGAGAAAAAATTACTACTCCTCTGACTAAGACAAGTATGGATGAGAAAAATAATCTCTTTCTTTTCCCTTCTGAATGCTTTATTGTCTTTGTGCAGTGATATCTATGATTTTTACTGGTGATATTTTAGCATGTTAAACTAAAATTTGCTAAAGAAACTAACTAACTTAAGCAATAATTTTGTAATTTTATGGATATTACAGAGGAGGGAAATGTATGTAGAATTGTGAACCTAGGAGAGGACAGAATATCTGAAGTGTTGAGTTGAGATGATCAGATAAATTTGAAACAAACTATAAAAAGAAATATGATATGATTTTTAAAGAAGGTTAAAGAAGAGAAAAGTGGCCTGAAAGTACTGGGGGAACATCAACATTACCAGGTGTTTCTACATTAATAGCAAGGAGGTAGGGTAGTGAGAAGCTACCAGATTGTAACTCATGTCAGGACATCCTCTTTCTAGAAGTCTGGCAGTGAAAAAAAGGAAAGAAATACACATATTTAGTGCCAAGAAATGTAATAAGAATAATAAAAGTTAGCATTTATGTAAGCTTTAATATTTAAGAAAAACTCTAAAACTAATTTTTTTCATTTAATTTTCACAATAACCCTGGAAGGAAGGTGCTATGATGATGCCCATTTTTGATATGCTAAAACTGAGCCTAATAGTCATTAAGTTAACATACACAGGTCATCACTTCTAATAACTATCTAAGTCAGGGTTCAAATTCTTGCTTCAACACTATTCATTGAGTTACCAAAATGCAACCATACTACAATTAAACTCTTCAATTAAGCTGCCTGTGTCTTCTGCTAGCAGAGTAAAATATTTGAAAAAGATCAAGGAGATATTTTGGAGTGCCAGATGGAGCAGTATATTTTTCATTCTTTTTTAACATTTTAAAATGTGTACACAGACATTAAATGGCTTGAGTAGATCTGGTAAGAAACCTCAAATACAGGATATCTCACATCCATGGGGAAATGAAGTACAAAGTTATGGAATAGTGTAAGTAGAAAGTAATTTTTATTGTACTGTTCAAGGTTTTAAACTACTATACAACATTTTTTATACATAAGGTGGATCAAGACAAGCAGATGCTTTCACTCTCCTGGCCTTTTTGGGGAAAGGCTATATTAATTTTTTCTTGGGCATCTGAGTAGCACAGAAAAAAATCATATTGTAATATTTTTTCTTTCTCCACTCCTACCCATGCATGTCTCAGAGAATTTCTAGAATGACTGACAATCTAGGATTGGGGAAAGTTGACACTATAAAATAATCTTTTGTTATATGAGTTAATATATTTTTCACAGACTTTTTAAGTCAGGAAAGACTGAGTTCGAATCATGCCTTACATCCTAGATGTTGAATTTTGAGAATAATTTACTTTTGATTTGCCTCAGTATCCTCAGTCATAAAGTAAGAATACCAATATGTCTCAAAAGGTTGTTGTGAAGCTGAATTAAAAAAAATATTGGCAAAGCACTTTTGCAAATATTTAAGTGATATATAAATGTTATCCTTTTTTACTGTTACTATCATTGTACTTTAATTTTCATTTAGGTAGTTTTATGACAGTATGACTCAGTCTCATTCCTTGGTACTTAATTTTCAAGAAGAGAATTTTTTCCATGCTCAGCCAAACAGGATTCACCATGGAAAAATTCTTACAAAGTTTATTTAGTAAGACTTGATAATGCTTATATTCTACTGCTATAAATTATAAGAACCCCTAATAACTTTCATACAAAAATGAAATATCAAAGGGTGATATTAATGGAAGATCTGTGTTAGTGTTTAAAACTAACATTCTTAATTTCTAGAACTTTTTTTCACAGAGGTACATGTTATTTGGCTAGAAAATTTCCAGAAAATCATTTGCTTGATAGTTATGTGACTTATTAATTATCCCTGTCTTTTGTGTTTTTTTTATGTTTGTGTATTTTCAGGCTAACAATATATCAATTGTGAAATTTCCCAGGAGTATTAGTTAGAAAGGGGAATCGAAACCTTTTGTATAGTTATGCTGAATACTAAATTCATAGGGAGCATGGGCAGGAATCTGTCAGGCACATTGTTAGCATAGAGGGGAATGAATCCCACTGCATCTCAAAGTATAGATTTTGTTGGAATCCTGGAGAAAATTAGGGAAAAGATTACCTAAGGAGACCTTTAGAAAACATTTTGTCAGCTGAGAGAGAAAAAAGTAATTGATTGTTGATTTCCCTCTATCTACTGTGAAAGAAGCATAATAATCTCCAATTCATTATTGTTTTCAGACTTCTGGTGAAAAAGGCAGGCCATTTTTGGAATCTAAAAGTGGAATTTCTCATACACACTCCCATGTTTCCCAGAATAGTATCGAACAAAATATTTTCCTAAATCATATGAATTTATAGCATATCATGATTTAGCTAAAAATAGAGATAATTGATTTTTTATTTTATAGTAGACTGATATTTCCCTAAGTTAAAAACACTTGGCCTCTTGCCCCTCTGTTACCCCAAAGAGAAGGCATTCTCTCATGGATCATTAGTTCTTTTCAGTTCTTAGAGGGGAAAAAAATGCTTATGACCTTTCTAGATAATTGTAGAGGTATCCAGACATGGACCAAAATGTTTGATCCTCATCTGTTACTTTCAATTGAGATTTTCAAATATATATATAAACTTTTGGTCACTGATAATTCATCTCCTTGATTTTTATGGGGGGGAAGCAGAACAGATAGATTAAAATTATTAAAGTTTTGTTAATTCAGCTTAGAATATACCCATGGTCACTGACTCAAGTAGTAAAGATACATGTTTAGTAGACATGAGAATTTATTGGGACATTTTGGTGACTATCTTTCAAGAAAGACAGAGGATTATATTTGGGAAGATATATCATATAAAAAAAAAGCTAGGAATATATCAGAACTGAGTACAAGACAGATAGTGCACTGGACTTAAAAACAAATTTTTCCCATAGAAAGATGATTTTACCTATCAAGAAATCCCAAACCATTAAGAAGGAGAGAGAACTTGTCCTGATGTATATAAAAGATCTCCTCCCTCTGGCTGATTTATAACTCAAACTGTCCTGCTCTCTACTGACACCTAATGGTTACATATGTTGTATTGTCTGTTTGTCTATCATTACTTGCATAGGGATACCTTGCAATACATTCATTTGGAAGATAGGGTCCCAAAGGTGAATGAAAAGGCCACAGAATTGATTGGAAAAGAAAGAATACTTAAGCCAAAAAAGATGCAGACACTTAATACTACATATAAATTATTTTGATTTCAAATTAGTAAGTATTGGCCATCAAAAAGATTTATAGATTGATTATGAAATGCCCAGTAAAGGAAAAATAAACATACCCAAAGTTATAAATATTCCTCTGGGAAATTGAGAAACTTTTGGTCAATTTCAAAATTAACTTTATAGATATTGGAATTCTGCCTTCAATTTGGAGATGATAGCTAAAAATCACGTAATATGGCACCAATGTTGTGTTAGTTTCTCTCATTAAAAAAATCTAATTCCTAGGTGTAATAGAATTGAAATATTTCAATTATTATTATTTAATTCATAGTTACTTTTTATTTCATTGGCATATGGGAACTCCCATATGGGTAAGAAAAAAATTGCTTATGTCCTCTACCAATACAGATAAACAAATGCTGTTGGTGAGTTGGCTGAATTAAGCAACTTGCCCAAGGTTGCCCAACTAATATGTATCAGAGGTGGGACTTTAATCTAGGGATTTCTGATTCTGAAGGCAGTCTTCTATCCACTATACCATGAAGCTCTTTTTCAAAATGATTACTAGATAGAACTTGATCTTTCACAATTTTAAATAGACATATTCTATTTAATGTTTAATCATATCTTAAAAGCAGTATTATCTGTGATAAAATTAACTGATAGGCAGTAGTAGGCACAGAATAATCACATTAATATATAATACAATAAAATCTATGTAAACAAATAAAGATGATAGCATTTATATACTTTGAGGTTCATAGTGCTTAACACATATTTTATTTGAGCCTTATACTAACCCTGGAAGCTAAATTTATCATTTCTATAAACTAAGTAGAATTAAATGATCGAGGAACACATATGTAGTGTTTGAGGCAAGATAAGAAATCATGTCTTCCTACTCACCAATTTTGGCCCTGTATTCACTAAGCCACCCAGCAGTCTCACTTTTATAAATAAAATATATTTTAATACTAACTACAGTAATATGTGTTCTATGTTTATATCTATATCTGTATATCTGTGTGTGATTTGGGTAACACAACTATGGACTATTTGATCCTTATGGACAAATTACGCAAACATTGAATGAAATAACATTATAGGAGTGAGAGATGAGGTTTTGCTAAAATGCTTAACTTTCTATTGACTGTGTACATTATGAAGTTATATAATTTATAGTTAGGAAGGGGAAATTACTAATAAATTTTTTGGGAAATAGTTCCTCTGAGCATTGGGAGCTATTATTAGTTAGATGATTGAATGAATATAATGTTTTAGACATATGATAATTTTTAACATATCACTCTTGCAGGAGAACTTTACTCTAAAAACCCAAAGTTCATGATATATTATCCTTCACAAGAATGCAAGACTCCAAAACAGCTTTAAAATAAAAAAAATATTTATTAATTTAGAAGTCATGCTGAAATGGCAGGGAGACAGTTGTGTAAGGATAGACAGCAGGGATTACAGGATAAGAAAAAGGGGATGAGTGAATTACGAATGAGGTCATTCATTGAGGTTGGGTGTATAAGGAATGTTCTGCGAAATACAAAGGATGATTACATTAGATACTACTCAATACTCAACAGACTGGAACCAAGAAGTGCATTTCTATGTTAATTGAATGTCTAGAGCAGGGATGGCAAATCTATGGCACAGGTGCTAAAGATGCCACACAGAGTACTCTCTGTGGGCACTGTGTTGCCCTCTCCTTCCCTCCCTCCAGAATTGGTTACTAGAAAAGCAGAGGGACTCATGTGAAGCTTCTCCCTTCTCCCTCTCCTCTCTTGATGACACTTTTTTCACACACCACTGCCCCTCTACCCAGCAGCCCAATAAGAATATTTCCTCCCTCACCTGTGTGGGGTGTGGTGGGGTCCATGTGATGTGGTCTGGGAGTGTGTCATTCCATCTCTAAAAGGTATTCCATCACTGATGTAGAGGAAAGTCAAAAAGGGGGGTTGGATGCTCCTAGAAGGGAATTTTTCATGTCCCCCTTTACCTAGAACACTTCTATAGTTGGGGTTGCCTAGAGAAGCCTGTATCCCCATATCATTACCATTTTTAACTGACACAGGTCTTAAAAAGCTGGATTCTTTTCTCCATACAGTTTCTGTCTCTCTGTCTTTGTCTCTGTCTCTCTCAAAGTCTCCTTTCAGGTGCAGAAAAACTGCTTTATGAAGCTTAACCATTGATATATGAGTATTTGGGGTTTATCCTGTGAGCCAAAGGCAGAATATGTACTGAATTTAAGGCACATTTTTTAAAAATGGCAAATACTATTATATTTCATCGCAGAACTCCTTTCCCATTACTTGATCATATTATGTCAATGATTTTGGTAATCAAAAACCATGTGCATAGAGGACAGGCTATTGAGGATTCCAACAAACTGAAAATGCTTTGGGAAAAACAGTAACTTTTATTGAAAACTTTCTTGGCTAAGGTCTAAGAAGCCATAAATAGTCAATAATGAATTGACCAGTAAATGGGAATTATTTCTCAATGTTAACTCAATGAAACAAAAGGAAATGCGAATTGACCTTTCATACTATGTAGTGCTCTTCTGTTCCCGCAGTGAAGATAAGAAAATAGAAAAAATGATCAGGAAGAGGCCAAGAATCACATATTGTACTTCTGGAATTTTTATAAATATAAAGGTAAATGTTTATGATCTAAATGTGAATACCAGAAAGATAAAACATTTGGCATCAAAGAAACACCTAACAAAATCTATATAATATTTGAATAGACATGTATTTAACATCTATTAAATATTGAACATTGTTAGTTGTTTAGAATGCCAAAAGAAAGACTAAAAAGTTCTTGCCCTCAGGGAGGTTATTTTGTATTGGTTTCCATGGTTTGGGAGTGGACAATATAAAAAAATCTAAAAGGATTTCCAAATGAATATTTCTTAGCTTGCTTTCATGTCATTTGTTATTTTGTATAGGACAAAATTATTTAGAGACTTGGGAAAAGAGAATAAAATATTTTAGTATTCCCATGGCTCTCAAAAGTTGCAAGAAATTATTGCTAAACTTCTGGAAAGCATGATGCCATGTTTTCCTCCTGTTCTATATTCAAAGCAAGGAGTGCATTTCAAATATAATTCATTGGATTCGGTTGCATACAATTGAATAAGAAATTATTAAGCACTAGCATAAGGAAATTTATATCCCAATGGAAGAATATTAGGTACCAACTGTATGGCAACTCAAATTAAATTCATCCAGATATGTCATACTCAAACTTCCCAATATTTACTAGAAAAGGAATCAGCATTTTAAGGTGAATCTTAGATGTAATCTAGTGCAAGTTAGTCATTTCACAAATGAGGAAACTTAGGTGCCGAAAGGTAATTTACATGTTCAAGGTAAAATAAGTCAATATAGATAAAAAATAAACAGCAATTTGAAATTCACATTTTCAATAAAAAATTAAAATTGACAAATTTCTGATACTTTTATATGTAACATGAAAAATGGCAGGGTAAAAATTCCTGCAAGATACAGGGTCAAGCCTCACCCAGAATTCCAGGGGACCCCCTCAACCCTCCCCACAGCCTCCCACCCCCTGAGAACTCTGGGTGAGGGAACATTTGGAAATGAGTTAGTCAATTGATTCCTGGGGGTTGAAGTGAGCAGGTCACTTTGCTCACTGGTCCCAGTTTGAGTTTGCCTTTGTGGCCATAGTGGCAAAAGCCACTTTGGTTTCTACTCAGGAGTTTGCTTGTCTAGTGAAATTAGATTTTTCTAGCAATAACATTTGGTTATTCATTTAGTTATTTTAGATATTAGAAGTGATTATTATAAGCTTTGAGGGCCAGCTAGATATAAAGACAGCCACTCCCTCCTGGGGGGGAGGGGCAGTATCTACCTAACAGTTCAGGGCTTCCCAGATCTTTCCACATCTTTGATATCCCTTCCCTGCCTTCCCTTCATCTTTATCAGTAAAAAATTCATCTTTTCATAGTTGTGCCTAACAATTATTTTGGGCATACTCACAGCTACCATAAAGATTGGTTCCTTTCAGTTGCCAGCTAAAGAAGTCAGATCCTCCTCTGTTCTAGATAAATAAAATTCTACTGTTAATTGAATTAACAAGTACAAAGATAAATTGAGATTTTAGGATTGACCATCATCTTATAATCAAAGCCTTAAGTCTCTTTTAATTTTCTTCATTAAATTTTGCCTTTTATCTCAATTTCCCCTTTAATTCTTACAATACATGTAGTGTTTATGTCCTTATTTGCCTTGAAAATATCCTGTTTTGGTGTTACTTTTCTCTTTTCTCCTCCAGTGTTTTTTAAGTCTTAAGTCTTTTAATACATTTTTCATTATTAGAATTTATATTTCCTTGTCATTTATATAGCTAAAAATAAGTATCAGATCCTCTCTGAAAACATCTCTTCTTATGATTAAACATCCCCATTTCCTTTAATTGATCTTCATGTGACTTGATATCAAGACTCTTCACTTTTCTGATTGTTTTTCTCTTGAAAATTACAGGCTTATACTTGTCCTTCTGAAATTGTGTCATTCTAAACTAATTAGGTTACTCTACATAGTATCTAACAAGTGAAGAATACAAGGGGACTATCACATCCTCAATCATGAATACTATGTCTAAGATTTTTTTAGCTTTATTATTGGAATAATAGAAATAGCTAATATGTATATTGTACTTTGTGTCTGGCATTATGTTATGTGCATTATAATTATATTCCAATTGGATATTTATTCAGCTGGTAACTTAAGAAAATAGAGGTTTAAGTGATTTCCTCAGGTTCACCAACTAATATGTATCTGAGGCTGTATATGATCTCTGGTCTTCCTGACTCTAGGCTAAGCTCTTTATCCATTGCACCACCTAAGTATTATATCACACTATTGACAAATATTAAGTGTAGAGTACATTGAATTTTGTCTGTTTTTCCAGGAAATGTTTAATTTGCTATACCAAGTAGCTGGTTAGTTATGTTTTGACCTTGTACTTGGCTAATAATGAGCACTTCTTCATCTCAAGAGAGAAGAAGGGTCATTGCTAGCCTCCATTAACAAACTTCCTAGAAATCTTGGCTATTCTCTGTACCTCAGCTCTGTAACCAGTCATGTTGCCTTTAGTCTTGTGTTGTCATCTATTCTGTTTTGTTCTGTTCTTTATTCTGAATTCCCCAAAACCCAGATAAGGGGAACTATTGCTCAGAGTCTTCAACATAAATGGAATCAAGCCACTGATAGGTTTATTGAAAGTCAGTATTTGCCTGCAAATAAATGTCATCTTACTTAGAGAATGTCCACAGTTTACCTTTTTTATTAAATTTTACTCAACATATTTAGTAGTATGAAAACAAAAAAGATTATGAACTCTCTGCAGGGAACTGTAAAATCCCTTTGACTGTCTACATTTCCAGAAATGAGACTATTCTTGCTAAAAGATTTTCTGTAATCTTTTCTTTTGGTTGATGGTGTATTTGATCACTAATTAAACCAAAATACATGAAGCTATGATTGTAGATGTGATCACAAAGATGGCAACATAAGACAAAGGAAAGAAGGAATTTTAGTGATTGAGTCCAATTTCCTTATTTTCTAGGTCTGGAAAATGAGGCCAAATATAGGAAGATCCTTGCCCAAAATCAGGGTTCTACAATCCTTCACAGAATATGGTATATGTTTATCACAAAATCATGATCATTCTTTCCCTTTATTATAGGAAGAGAAAAAAAAAACATTGAAAATGAGGAAAGGATCATGTGTTGCTATTAGCCTTCCACTTTTATTTTGAAAATTCTTAGGATGATTCTATCTTTATTTATTAGCTTTAAATATATGCCCTTAAACTACATATATTCATAGCATTGATTCATTCTTTAACTTTGTGGTTTCAAATATTTCCTCACCTTGACTTCTCACAGTGTTTTAGAGAACTTGAGAGAATAATGTATTTTATTTCATCCAATATCATTATTTCTCTATTCCTCAATATACTTTCTTTTCATTACTAAAGAAAATCCTTTTCCCTTTAATTAAAATTCACGAATACACAATTTCCTTTGTCTTCTGATGGACATGAAGCTCTATAATGAAATTCATATGTAAAAATGTTAAAGTTTAACCTTCTTAAATCAAATGAGTAGATATGAAATATCAAATCATTAAAGAGGAGAAAAATTCCAAGTGTATACTAAAATTATTTTGAAAACATTTACTATTTATTAGTAGTTTATGTTATTTTTAAGATTTTGTTTTCCAAGATCTCTTCCTCCCTATCACATACTCCTCCACTCACTGAAAAGACAAGCAATATGATATCAATTATATATCTGCAATCATGTAAGCCAAATTTCCATACTAGCCATATTGCAAAGAAAAAATGAGCCCAAAAAACTGCCAAAATTCACTTCAATTTGTCTTCAGATTTCATCAGTTCTCTCAGGAGGTGGATGATATTTTTTCTTTATGAGTCCTTTGAGATCTTGGATTGTTGCATTGCTAAAATTGCAGTCTTTCACAATTGATCATTATTACAATATTGCTCTTACAATGCACCATGATTGACAAGATCTTCTTGTGTCACTTTTCATAAGTTCATGAAGATCTTGTATGATTTCCCCAGTAAAACCAGTCCTGTAGTTTTTTATTAGAGTATAGTAATACTTCATCACAATCAAATAATTCAACTTATTCATTCTCCACTTGATAAACATCTGCTTATTTTCCAGTTCTTTGCCACCAAAAAAAAGTTGATATCAATATTTTTTTCTAAATATATATCTTTACTCATTTTATTTGACCTCTTTTGGGGCATAGAACTAGTATCAGAATAGGTCAAAGAGTATACACATTTTAAGGCACTTTGGGCACAGTTTCAAATTGCTCTCCAGAAAGGCATTCACTAATGCACCAATAGCTTTTTAATATACCTATCTCCCCCTCCCATATCCCCTCTAGCATTTGTCATTTATAATACATGTGAGGTGGTACCTAGGGCTTGTTTTAATTTATATTTAGTGATGTAGAGCATTTTTTGCATATGACTACTGATAGCTTTGATTTTTTTTCTTCTGAAAGCTGCCTTTTTGTATCCTTTGAGTATTGACAGGCAGGATGACTGTAATTTAAATCAGTTCTTTATATAGTTGAGAAATTAGACCTTTGGAGAAACTTGCTGCAATTTTTTTGGAATTACTTCATTGTCTATAGCATTCTTTTAGTACAATGCAATTTCTTTGAATATCTCTTTAATTTGGTTAATTAGTTGACAATCAGTATATTAGTTTCTATTCCAGCATTTTATTTTAAATAAATATTAAGTGTCTTTCTGTTTTAATTATATGTTTTGTAGACAACATATAGCTTGATTCTGGTTTCTAATCTCTCAATCCCCTTCTGTTTATTTTTAAACCCTTAACTTCTGTGTATTGGCTCCTTGGTGGAAGAGTGGTAAGGGTGAACAATGTGGGTCAAGTGACTTGCCCAGGGTCACACAGCTGGGAAGTGTCTGAGGCTGGATTTGAAACTAGGACCTCCTGTCTGTAGGCCCAACTACTTAGCTATCCAGCTGCCCCCCTTCTGTTTTATATGTGAACTCACCTCATTCAGCTTAATGGTTGTAATAACTGTTTATTTCCTGACATCCTATTTTCTTCTATTTCTTCTTTCTTTCTTTTTATCTTGACACTGCTCAAAAGTCTATTTTATTGGGACAGATAGGATCCTCAGAGGCTATAGAGTCAAGTCAGGAGTTAGGAGGTCTTGGATACAAATCTGTCCTCAAACAGTTCTAAGCTATGTGACCTTGGGCAATTTACTTAACCTCAATTGCCTAGTACCTACTATTCATCTTCCTAGGTACTGATACTAAGTAACAATTTTTTCCTTATAAAGATTTATTTTACCAATTACATGTTTTCCAAATAAGTTTTCCAATGTTATGCAATCCAAATTGTCTCCTTTCCTTCCTTCTCTTCCCCTTCCCAGAGCTGGTAAGCAATTCAATCTGGGTTATACATGTATTATCATGAAAAACACATTTCCATATTGATCATTTTAGTAAGTGAATAATCATATAAAACCCCAAACCCCAAATAGGCTACAGGGAAAAATCACATGCTCTTCTTTGCATTCTGTCTCCAACTGTTCTTTCTTTGGAGTTGTATAGCATTCTTTGTCTTAAGTCCTGCAAAATTTTCTTGGATCATTGTATTGCCAATATTAGCTAAGTCTGTCAATGAGTTGATCATTCAACAGTGTTGCTGTTACCATGTAGAATGTTCCCCTGGTTCTGCTTATTGCAGTCTAAGACAGAAAGTAAGAATTTTAAGGGAAAAGACTATTTTACTTCTAAACACAGTCCCCTTCTATTTCTCTTCTGAGTAAGATCAATTTCTACAAATCCCTCTGCTTATGTGTTTTTGTTTAGTTGTTTTCAGTTATTTCTGACTCTTCATAACACAATTTGGGGTTTTCTTGGAAAAGACAATGGAGTGGTTTCACATTTTCCATCTTGATCTCATTTTTACAGGTGAGAAAACTGAGGCATATAGGTTTAAGTGACTTTTCCAGGGTCAGACAGCTAATTGCCTCTCTCTCTCTCTCCCTCTTTAAAAGGTAAACAGGAAATTGGAAGAAAAAAATATCGCAAGGCTCTCTGATAATATATAGAGAATTGTCAAAATTATATGAATTAAAAGCATTTCCCAATAAATAAATGCTCAAATGATATGAACAGGAAATTCTAAGATAAAATTAAATCTCTCTTGAGCTATGCAAAAATGTTCCAAATCATTATTGATTAGAGAAGTATAAATTAAAATAACTCCAAGGTAATAATGCACATCTGTCAGACTGTCTAACATACACAAAAGAAAATGATGACTGTTGGAAGGAATATTGAAAAATCAGAAACCTAATACAGTGCTAGTGGAGCCGCACACTGACAGTACCAGTATGGAAAACAATATGGAATCATGCCAAAAGGGACATCAAATTGTTGATATCCTCTGACCCAGGAATATCACTACTAAGCCTGCATCCCAAAAAGATTAAAGATTGGGAAAAGACAATGTTCCTGTACAAATATATTTATAAAAGTTCTTTTTGTGGTGGCAAATAACTGGAAATTGAAGAGAGGCCCATCAACTGGGGAATGGTTGATGAAGTTGGAGTATGTTAGTAATGGAATATTATTGTGCTATAAGAAATGACCAAGATGATCACAAAAAAAGAAAAATAAATATGAAGTGACAAAAGGTAAAGTGATCAGAGAAAAGACAATGTTTTACACAGTGCCAACAAAAATGTATGATGATCAACTGTGAATGACTTAAATATTATAAATAAGGCAAGGATCCAATACAACCTAAAGGAGACATGTGAAAAAAGAAAAGACAAACACTGGCATAGAAGGAACACACCAAGTCAGAATGCAAATTGAAACATAACATTCATAATTTATTTTTTCCATGAATTTTTCTTAAGTATGAGTAGTATGTATTTTGTTTCACAACATGACAAAAATCGAAGTATTTAATATCTGATAGTGTATGTGTAGCTTATATCATATTACCTGTCTTCTTACATATAGATTGGAGGGAAAGGGAGAGAGAGAGACAACATGAGCCATAAAATATGAAAAAAATCTTAATTGCATTGACATGTAATCTAGAAAAAAGTAAAATTTATGGGGGCAGCTGGGTATCTCAGTGTATTGAGAGCCAGACCTAGAGATGAGAGGTCCTAGGTTCAAATCTGACCTCAGACACTTCCCAGCTGTGTGACCCTGGGCAAGTTACTTAATACCCATTGTTTAGCCCTTACCATTCTTCTGCCTTGGAGCCAATACACAGTTTTTATATTAATAATAATTATAACATATACTATTAAAAAAGTGAAAAATGAGTGGGGACTTAATGAATTATTCAGATTTTCATGCATCAGAAGGATGAAAGGTATTTCATTATGGAGGATAGTAGAAAAGGAAAACGGAATAATAAATATTATTAAAAATTGAAGATTTGCCTTTTAACTGCCTAAGGTCAAGGCTTTGTATTGGTGAATAGAAGGAAGTGAGGTTATATATGTATAGTAAACAATGGCTTGAAAATCAAAAGTCTTTTAACTGGCTGGATGTAGAGATATGTTAGTTTGTAAGCAGCACATAGATAGGATCAAAGAAAAGTTTTGGGAAAGTTAAACATAAGTATTGATTATGATAAGATT
Organism: Gracilinanus agilis; assembly: GCF_016433145.1. Lineage (NCBI taxonomy): Eukaryota > Metazoa > Chordata > Mammalia > Didelphimorphia > Didelphidae > Gracilinanus > Gracilinanus agilis. Next base: position 102,114,968 of record NC_058131.1, read on the forward strand.
TTGATAATTTTGAAATATGTTTTAGCATTTTCAGTTGAGCAAGGGAGGGAAGGACCTTGGATAAAAATAATATCTTGTGCAATGATGAAAATATATGGTGCCCACATACTTAAGTATCAATTATTTGTTTATGTATGTTTTCCCAAGTTGTTCAATTATTTTAAAAATATAAAAATATTCAGATTACATGATGTTGATTTTTTTAAATAGAAAGAAATATATTAGAATATTTTAAGATAGGCTATTCCATAAGATAAAATGTAATAACTGAATCATTTTAAAAGGAAACAGTGTCCTCATGCTATTTGGAGATAATTACAAAATAACACATTTAACTGAGTTTGGCCATAAAAAAAAGCTTTTAAAAACGATATGTGGGAAATTGCCTTTTTATCAGTCTTCCAACAATGACAAGAGGTAAGTAAAAAAATTTTTTTAAAAGTATCCACCCCTATAAAATGAAGAATATAGATTTAAATGAATTAGGACCCATCTTCTACAGGCACATTTATCAAACTTCTTAAGTTACAAATTGCCCAGAGTTACTGACAACTTTTAAAAGCAAAAAATAATAAAGGAAAAGAAGATTGAATTTACCTCTGGGCAATGCAAAATTAACAAATTTAGCATTTGAGAACTGTAAAGAAAAAGCTTTCTTAGGTAGTATATTGATTGCATAAAATTGCATTTCTTACTGATGAAAACAAAAATTTATTTTCATATATCAATTACAAGGAATAGTTTTCTTAAAGCCAAAAAATAACAGGAGTTAGATGATACATGAAGTCAAATCTAAGAAATCTAGCTGAAACACTAAAAAATATAATTTTAAAATAAAACTTAAGTTTATAGAATTTGTGAAATCTTTCCTATTGCCCTGAAAGATAATGTAAATTAATTTAGATGGAAAAGGAAAAGTTGTTGAAACCACCAAGTCTATAGGCATCCTGGTTAAAGATCATAAACACCAAACACCAGAACCAATATTACAAATCACCTATTTGATAAATATCAGCAGGAAACAATTACCAGGTACTTCTAAAGTAGAATCCAATAAAATCCAATACATGTAAGAGTTTTGAATCAGCTCAAGAAGAAAACTCATTACAACTATACCTACATTTCAATAACTCTTTGTGAATTTGGTCAATGTTTATTTGTGCTCAGAATTTTAGAGAATAAGAACAAGTATATAAAAATATATTCTTTGCTTTCAAGTCATACAACTTAAATCAAATATTCAGACAGTGCTGAGAAACCTGAAATAGCAGATAAGAACACATCTGCAGACTATGATTTGTAAAAGATAAATATATTTTAAATGTTTCTATATAATAATGGATATGATTATTATATGAACATATTTATAGAATATGCATGCCTATGTTTGCATAATATACATTATGAACATAATACATATGTACACTCATATATACATGTGTATAAGTAAATATAAATATATTTTTACATTTATGCATATATATAATACTATCATCATCTTCATTAACATGACTGAATGTACAATATGACAGGGACAGATAATAATAATATCATAAAACAGAATAGAGTGGCACAAAGAATAGAGTGGGTAAAATTGTTAAAGACAGGGTTCAAATTTTGCTTATGATGAATAGTGACTCTATGACCATGTGCAGGTCACTTAAATCCTTATGATCCTTGACAATTCTCTGAAAGAAGATCATTTGGTTATCTGTATTGGTAGAGGAAGTTCACCAGTTGAAATTTCTCATACTGATGAAATAACCACTCCCCTCCCACTCCAACCAAAAAGTATATTAATACTTGCTAACATTTATATGGTCTTTTATGGTTTGCAAAGGACTTACACATGCATTACTTCATTTGGTTGTCATAATCACAATTAAATAGTTATAATTATAAGTATCACGATTTTATAGATGAGTAAATAGTCTGAGTCAGAGGACCAGTCTAGTATCACAAAACTATTAATTATTTGATGTAGGAAAAATGGAACAGAGCAAAAGCAATCTCATTTAATTAAAATTAACTAATATGTATCACCTAAGTAAGAAGCAATCAACCAAAAAGTAGCAAATTAAACTCAAATTATTAATGTTAACATAAATTATATTCCCTCCACTTAGTCTAGATCATGGAAATGGCAGAACCTTGGAATTTGTAGGAACTCCACAGCTATCTAGTCCAAACCATCCATGGAATACATGTATTTAAAATTGTCATTCAGGCTCTCCTAGAAGATCTTAAATAAAGGAGAATTCTTCACTCTCTAGTCAGCTAATTCTAATTTTTTCAGAGATCTAATTATTAGGAAGGCATTCCTCCCCCCTCAATATTAAGTATAAATTTTCCCTGTAGCAATATTGATCCATCACTTTTCACTGCATCTTCTGATACATAAAGGACCAAGATTATTCCCTCCTTCATATTCTTGTTAAAATGCCTCTTCTGGGCCTTTGTTTCTCCAATTAAGCATGATCAAGTTCTTTTAGCTACCCTTATGTGGCACAGACACAGACAGAGGGCCTTTCAGCATCCAGGTTGCCCTCTTCTAGATACTCTGCACATTACTAATGATCTTCTTAAAACAAGTCTGCCTGACTTAAAACAACAATGCCTGACCATAATATTTCCAATGAGGACATCAAGGAAGAAAATAAGGTATCTATCAGTTACCTCTTTAGGGAAGATAGGTCCCTTTTAAGGCAATTCCGGATTACATTAGATTTTTGGGGCACAATATTCTACAACTAACTCATTTTGGTCCATTGAGCCCTATAGATTCTTCTTTTCAGAGCAACTATTTATCCATTATTTCTTCATCACAATACATTTTCTATTAAATTGTACCCAAGTATACGCAAGTATAAAGTTTTAGACATCTCTTTATTGTATTTCTTCTCATTATAATTAGTCCAGAGACCTACTCTGTGAAACTCTTTTTGGATCCAGATTCTGTTAGCACACAATTTATGCTTATTTGAAAGTAAATTTCAAATATAACATGTATATTGTCTATTAAAAATTAGATTTGGGGAGGAAACTATCTATTGTCCATTCCTCAATTTTTCAAATGCATAAAGTAGATCATTATTATGAGCCAGTGTACTTATCATTTAATGTCAAGAATTAGGGATTTGAAGAAGAGCAGAATACTAGCTGGAGACCATAAGAAGCACGAGTCAGATTCACAGAAATTCTCAACAATGCTAACCTTTCATTCATACTTTTCAAAAACAATTAGTCAACAAGTATTTATTAAGCACTTACTATGTCAGTCATTATATGGTATCCTTGCAATATAAGCATAAGAAAGAAAGATAATCTCTGCCCTAAAGTAGCTTAAATTCAGCAGAGGAAGAATACATAGACTACATATAAATAGGAAATTAAAATTCAGGTGGACAGGGAAAATAAGTAGTAGAGTAAGGAACACAAGATTTTTGAGGATACTATCCTTAAATGGAAACTATGGGAGGAGTCATCTAGTTAGAAGGAAGAATGCTTCTAATGTGTAAAATCAAATATTGAAGTAAGTTTTAGGAATAAATATATATCTGGGACAAGGTAAAAAATGTTCAGACTGCATTGTGGATAGAAGTACTAAGTAAATCCAAATTTAAAATTTACAAGATTTGCAAATTTAAAATATGTAAAATTTGTAAACTTAAAGTTTGTAGAAAATATTCAGTTCATAAAAAGTGAGTTTCAAGTTATAGATATATGTTCAGATTCCCCTTGAAATCAAGACATTTGACCTTAAAATGTTTGTTAATATGTGAACAAATCCAATGACTATCTGAATTTTTCAAACCACAATTTTGACAATACTAGAAATTATCTAGGTGATTACTGAGTTTTGAGATAATTCCAATGCAATTTTTTTCAGTATAGATATAGGAGTAGTTGTTATTATTGTTGCAGTAATGATAATAATTAGCATTCATTAGCACTTTTAAAGAGTTAATATTTTTCCAGGATACATGTCAAAACAATTTTAATATTGATTTTCTGATATTTTTCAGTTCCTGTTCTCTCTTAATCCCATCCCTCTCCCTTCCCAAGAAGACAGGTAATATGATTATGTTTATATATTATAACATATTTTATATTATCATATAAAACATATTTTAATATTTGTCATGTTGTGAAACAAAGTATATATTGCTTACATTTTAGAAAATGCATGGAGGAAATTAAAAAATAGATATTTTTCAACTTGTGTTTATATTCCATCTATTCCTTCTATTGGAAAAAAAATTGTCATTAGTTTGTTGGAGCTGGCTTAGATCCTTTAATTATTGTTAATCATTAAGTCATTCACAGTTGATCATTATATGTTGTTGTTGGTACTATGTACAGCCTTCATTCTCATTGGTTCTGCTGACTTTGCATCACTTCAAAGTCTTATGACTTTCTAGTTTTTTTGGTGATGATCATGTTTGGCATTTCTTATGACACAATAATATTACATTATAAGTACATATCATATCTTATTCAGCCATTCTCCATCTGATGCATTAGTTTTTAGTTCTTCGCCACTACAAACAGAACTACTATACATATTTTTGTGCAGGTATATTCTTTTCCTCTATCTTTAATCCTTTTGGGATAAAGATCTAGTAGTGGAATTGCTGGGTTAGAGTCCAAGAATATAAATAGATTAGTGTCCCAATTTTCCTATGTCACCTCCCACGGTTATCATTTCCCTTTTTGGTCCTCTTAACTAATTTGTTAGGTGTGAGGTGTTATTTCAGAGTTGTTTTAATTTGAATTTATCTAATAAATAGTGATTAGGAACATTTTTATATGACTGTGGATAGTTATTTATTTTTCTGAGAACTGCCTATTCATATACTTTGACTATTTTTTTGATTTGGGACTGTATTGTATTCTAATAAATTTGACTCATTTTTCTTTATATTTGAGAAATGAAGTCCTTGTCATATATAAAGATTTATTTTAAGTTGTTTGCCTTCTTATCTTGGTGATATTGATTTTGTTTTTGTGAGATTTTAAAAAGAATAATCAAATGTACATATTTACCTGTAATAATATTCTCTGTTTTTGTTTTGACCTAAATCCTTTGATGAGCCATATATATGAGATGTAAATTAATTTATGCTCCTCTGATTTGTTTATGGTATTGCCCTTTATTTATTAAATATTATTAAATATTTTATTAATTATAACTTTTTATTAAATTTAATTAAAATTAATTAAGTTCAAATAATTTAATTAATTTTTATTGATAGTTTTTATAATTTTATAAAAATTAATTTATGACTAATTTTCATTAAATTAATGATTAAATTTAATTAAAACTTAACTTGATTATTAAATTTTATTAATTATTAGATTTTATTAAATTTTAAATATTTTATTTTATAAAATTGACATAAAACATAAAATAAATAATTATTAAATGTTATTAAATCATGTATCCATTTTAACTTTAACTTAGTATAGGGTATTAGGTTAGGTCTATAATTTCTGTGATACTTCTTTCCAGCTTTTCCAGTAGTTTTTTGTTTGTTTGTTTATAAACGAGTCCTTCTTCTAGATCAGTGGTTCCCAAACTTTTTTGGCCTACTGTCCCCTTTCCAGATAAAATATTACTTAGCACCTTGAAAATTAATTTTTTTAATTTTTAATTTTTAATTTTTTAAAATTTGAATAGCAATTAATAGGAAAGATAAATGCACCTGTGGCCATCACTGCCCCTGTATCACCTGCAGCACCCGTCAGGGGGCGGTAGCACCCACTTTGGGAATCACTATTCTAGATGCTTAGATCTTTGTATTTGTCAAACATTGGACTATTAACCATTATGTACTGAATTTCTGATCTAGTCCATTCTTCTACTACTCTTATTTCTTAGCCAGTTCTTTTGTAAGACTGCAGAGATATTTTTGTTGTCTCTGGGAAATATTTAGACCTCTTGTATCAACCCTCCATAAACAAAAAATCTTTATGTCATATTGCAGGCAGATGTCTCACCAATAAACATATATCTTGAGGTATGGATCTAATTGCCTAATAGAATGCTCTCATGATAAAAGCTTGTTACTTATCTATAATAAATGGAGCTTCTGCATAGGTCTCACCTAGCCTCAGTTCCTGTTCAGACTTATGTATTCACACCTTTACAAAGCCAGAAGCTGGCAAAGTCTATTACATATGATCATTCCACAATATTGTTGTTACTCTCCACAATATTTTCTGGTTCTGCTTATTTCTCTCTGCATCAGTGAAATCCTATACCTATTTTGACCTTATATTGGTATATGGTATGAGATATTGCTCTAAACATAATTTTCCCATACTGTTTTCAAATTTTCCAAGCAGCTTTTGACAAATAGCTAGTTCATATACCAAAAATTGGGATCCGTGGGTTTAGAAAAAGCTAGATTGCTGAAGTCATTTAAGCCTAGTCAATTCCATTGATCCACCTTACTCTGTCTTAGCTTTGAATTCCTGGTATAAATTACACCTGGACAAAGTGAATAACCTTTATGATATATTGTTGTATTCTCTTTGATAGTATTTTAAGATTTTTACATCAATCTTGATTAAGGAAATTTGTCTGAAATTTTTTATCTTCCTGGCTTAAGTATCAGCACCATATTTATATCATTAAAAGAATTTGGTAGGACTCTCTATGTGCTTCTTTTACTAAATAGTTTGTATAGCACTGGGATTATTTGCTCTTTAAATTTTGAAAAAAAATTCATTTATGAATCCATCTGGCCCTAAGGATTTTTTTCTTATCACTTCAATGATAGCTTATTCAATTTATTTTTCTGGTATGACATTATTAAGTATTCTATTTCCTTTTTAGTTAATCTAGGAAGTTTGTATTTTATAAATATTTACTTATTTCATTTGGATGATCAGAATTATTGTCATATGATTGAGCAAAATATCTCCTAATGATTCTGTTAATATCCTCATCATTGGAGGTAAAATCACCCTTTACAGTTTTATTACTAATAATTTGAATCACTTTTAAAAAATCAAATTAACAAGTGCACTATCCATTTTATGTATTGCCATATAACCATGTCCTAGTTCTATTTATTAGTTCAATAATCCTTTTACTTTCAATTTTATTAATTTCTCCTTTGATTTTTAGGATTTACAATTTAGTCTTTAATTGGGAATTTTAAGTTTGTCCTAGTATTTTTTAGTTGTTTTCCAAATTCATTTATCTGTTTTTTAATTTATTTTATTTATATAAGATTTCAGGTTTATAAATTTTTCTCTGAGTACTGATTTGGCTATATATGTTGCCTGATCATTGTCATTCTCTTCAGTGAAAACAGGGGTTGTTTTATATAACTTATTTTTTAACTCACACATTTTGAAGAATCAGATTATTTACTTGATTCAAATTAATTTCAATTTTTCTTTCCATGAACTCATTAATTATATTTGTGTTGCATTATGATCTGAAAAAGCTGCAATTATAATTTCTGCTTTTCTGAATTTGGTGGTGAAAGTTTGATGTCCTAGTACATGGTAAGTTTTGTGTATTTGCCATGAGCTGCTGAAAAAAGGTATATTCTTTTTATCTCTATTCAATTTTCTTCAAATATTTTAAAATCTAACTTTTACAAAATTTCTATCACTTCCTCCTTATTTATTTTTTTGGTTAAATTCATCTCATTCTGGTAGGGGAAGATTGAGGTCTCCAATGAGCATATTTTTATTGTACATTTCCTTCTTTAGTTCTTTTAGTTTCTCCTTTTAAAATCTCAATGCTATACCATTTGGTCCATAAATGTTAAGTTCTGATATTACTTCTTTCTCTATAGTATCTTTTATCAACATGCAATTACCTTCTTTATCTCTTTATATGTCTCTCTTGGATTTTGTATTTTGACATTGATTTTTCTGTTTAAGTCTGGTTTTTTTCTTCTTAGAAATCTTCTATTTTATTAAATGACCATACTTTCCCCTGAAAGCAGATAGTCAGTTTTAATGAATAGATAATTCTTGGTGGAAAACCTAGTTTCCTTGTCTTCTAGAATATGATATTCCAAGCCTTTCTATCCTTTAATGTGGAAGCTACTAAGTCCTGTATAATCCTGACTAAGGCTCCATAATATTTGAATTGTTTCTTTCTAGCTCATTGACTTATTTTCTCCTTGGCCTGGGAGCTCTTGAACTTAGTTATAATATTACTGGTGTTATGATTATAATAACAGATAGTTTGGAGAAGCAGATAAATGGTTTCAGGGCCAAATAGAGCTTAAGTCAAGAGCCAGAGATTGACAGACTACAGTGAGGAAAGGAGGGAGTAAAACACTCCTGATTCTCAAACCCCTCCCCCTCTAACTGCTTCTTCTTCAGTTGGTAATGAAGACAGGAATAGGATTCTTCTGGTAAGTTTCTCTTATGGCTGAAACCCCAATAATGTTCCTTTTCATTAATTATATTCTTCTCAGGTCAGTTAGAGGAGATATAACAGCTAGCTATTTAACTGTTGAGGACAGAGGAGATCTTAAACTGGCAGCCAACAGGATTCAAACTAGATATACAGACTGAATTGTTTATCAGGCACAGCTTTGAAGGTAAAAAGTTATATTAGGAATTAACAAGAAAAATTATAGAAATCAATGAAGGGTTTAGGATAAAAGAAAGGTGATCCTGAACTGTTAAGTTGATGCCCCCTTCCCCCTCTTCACTGGAGGAATGAAGCACTTAACTAAAACTGGCTCTCTTGCTATAGATAAATATCTTACTCTCTAATTACTAAATAATTATATAATTATATTAATGAAGAATAGTAATGACAAATAGGCTAATCCTATGAGTAGAAATCACTAGCTTATGCTATAATGGTTTCTCAGGAGAAACCCCAAGTCAGGAGAAACAAACAGAGTGTCTGCTCACATCCAATCCCACAAATAAACTGTCTTCAACCCTTCTCAACTGCCCCTCACCCAAAGTTCTCCAGGGGGGTCCCCTGGAACTCTGGGTGAGGCCATCCCTGTACCTTTGCAGGGATTCCATGCTTTGCATCTGCACACAACACTGGGAATTGTCATTTGGGGATTTGTTGCAGGACTTGATGTGTGGATTCTTTCAATTTCAATTTTATCTTCTTATTCACAATATCAAGAGTATTTTCTTTGATAATTTTTTGTAAAAATATGCCTAGTTTTGTTGTTGTTTGTTTTGTTTTGTTTTGTTTCATTTTTACATCATGACTTTCAGGTAGTCCATAATTTTTAAATTGTCTCTCTTGGATCTATTTCCCAGTGGAATTGTTTTCTTTTTATGAGAAATTTCACATTTTCTTCTATTTTTTCATTTTTTGATTTTGGTTTTATTTTTTCCTGAAGTCTCATGAAGTCATTAGCTTTAATTTGTCCAATTCTAATTTTTAAAGACTATTATCAAAAAGAATGTAAATAAGCTAAGTAAGTGGTTGAGATGAAGGATAAAGAGGAATAGGGGATCATAAGGTGATTGGAGGAGGATTGAAGGTATGAGAAGGTATAGGAGATAAAGGAAATGGGGTATGTAGGAGAGGGCAGCTCAAACAGGTTTATTCCCAGAGGCTTGAGACAGAGGATACAGGGAGGAAACTAGGGCCAGTAAGAAACGTTTAGGCTTGACTGGAGGGTTTCTCTTGTTAGTTTCAAAGTCTCTTGAGGGAGGGGTTGAGAGGGATCCCCCCTGCCAGTCAAACTGATGGCTGGAGGAAGTCTTGAAGGTGGGTACTTCCGGTCAAGATGGATGCCCCAGTTGTCTCAAGAAATAAAGGAAAATGATTCTTTTCTTTTGGCCCTTGTCTTAATTTTCGACACAATGACTCACCACAGGGTTTGAATAGGTAACAAGGGGATTTATTAATACCAGGGTCAGTCAGAAGGAGAGGGGGTTAGGATTTTCTAACTGCTGCTAGGGAAAGGGATGATGGTGGGGATGGGTCCTGGAGAGGTTTAGACAGAGAGAGTGACTGGCTCTTTCTGTCAGGAAGATTTGACTGCCTTTTAAATAAAGTCTTTATCAAACCTAGGGATAACTTATTTGAGGATACTCCAATTATCTAAAGAAACTAAAACCCACTATATTCAGTCACCAAGCCCTCCCTTCCAACCAGAACCCAAAGGAAATCAGGGAAGGGGAGGGACGGAGATGGGAGATCAGGGAGAGGTCCAGAGAAATGAGACAGGTCCAAATTTTCCCAAAACAAAATAAGCACAAGCGAAGGCGGAAGCAATTAGGCCGAAGCAATTAGGCCAAAGCCGAAAAGCCAAAGCAAAAGCCTCCAGCCACAGCGAAAGCCAGAAGGCAAAAGCCTCATAAGTTGGAACTTCACTTCTATTTATCTCTTTAAGTTCTAACTGACTTTCTGAATATTCTAAGATGTTTAACTGACTTTTTGTGACCATTAGAAATTGCAAAAGCAAAAAGTTTCTGTTAGCCACCTTGCATTACAAGACTGAATTTCTTACATGAGTATTTGATCCTTTTTATTTGGTTTATTCTACTTTTTTGTTGAGGATATTTTTTCATTGGATTTTTGTGCCTCTTTTTCCAATTTACCAATTTTAATTTTTTAAACAATTATTTTATTTTTGTATTACTTTAATTTCCTTTTCCCATTTGTCTTCCATCTCTATTTATTTAATTTCTAAATTCCTTTTTGAGTTCTTCAAGTGCCTAAGGCAAAATCCCACTTTTCCTTTTAGGTTTTGCATGTGGTGGCTTGGATCTCAGCATCCCCTATTGACTCTGTGCCTTGCTCTTTTTCTCCATGGAAATATTCTGTGGTTATGTGTTTCTTTTGCTCTTTGCTCATTTTCCCAACCATTTTTGTCCTTGAATTGGGAGTTATGATGGCTAATGATTCTATCTACTCTTCTGATGGCTTGTAGGATAAGGCAATTTGAGCTATTTTTCCCTGGGGACTAGTGTTTACCACATAGAACTCATGAAAGGACCAAGGACAACTGTTAAAAAGGAAAAGGGGAAACCCCTGGGATGTTAAATAAATGACTGGTCAGGTTGTTTCTATTAGCTGACTAGTCAGGGTAACCCTGCCTTTTTGACAGAGAGCAAAGGTTTCCTCTGTCCTTGATAAGAAAACTTGGAGGCAAGGGGATACAGACGTCTGTATTAGATAGGAAACATCACTAGGGTAGAGTAGTAGCAGTTTTCTAGGGCTTTGTGGTTTGCCTAGCATCCCTCCATGCCCCTTCTGTTACAAACCCTGTCAGAGAGGAAACAATGGTTATTGGCTCAGGGCTTGGCTTTCCCTGAGCCTGAATAGAGTTTCCTCTAAGAATAAGCTTTTCACCCACTAAGCCTCCCTCAATCCTATCCATAATTTATTTGACTGCATTGTTACTAGTTGAGAGATGGTTTATTTGAAAGGAGTATCAAAGAAAGGGATTTGTGGAAAAGGGGATTAGGAGTTCCCTCACTGTGGGAGTTAACCCAAAGTCAAAGTCTCACAAGTCCTCAGCTGACCACCTAGGAAACAACTTAGTCCTTTCTGTCTGCTGGTAGTTGTGTTCTAGCTAACTTAGGCTAAAATAAAAGATATAGTTTCTAAGAATTATCTGACACAATAGAGGCAAGTCTTTAGGATTGGCTAAGTCCCTCTCTGGGTGAGCCCCTGGAGGTGACTGGCAGCTACTCAGGATTACAAAGATCAGCTTTCAGTTCAGGAAAAATAGGAGGTAGATGATTTCTCTTTAGCCTTTGGGAAATACAGCAAATGAGATATTTCTTGATCTTGCATGATCACTCCAAGCTCCTTCCCTCACTCCAGTCCAAGATCATACTTCCTCAAAGCTGTTAGAGTTCTCCCAACTGCCTTTGCTTCAGGGTTCTAAATGACCTTTAGGCTCCTTACACTACCTCCTGCATTTCATGGTAGTCTGTTTTAGAAATCCATTTTTCTCACAATAGACTTCAAGGTCTCACTACAGGCTTGCGCCAGGGCTTGGGAATTCAAAGGATTGATTTGGGGTATGGGCTGCTAAGTTGTTAATGTAGTCAGGGTCCCAGGATCCCAAATTTGGTCTTTCAATACCCTCTTATCCCAGCAAAACCAAATCCCTTTGCCTAATTTTCAAGTTGTTTTTCCTCAAGAGAGCCCTCTTTCTCCACCTTGCTATTGTTTTTTAACTTCTGTCATTTTGATGACCTTCTTAAAGATTTGTTTGGAAAGATTCTCAGAGTGGTTTTAGCTTTCAGTACTACTAAGCTACCATATTGTCTCTATTCCCTTTTGATTATTTTAAAATATCAATCCATCCTATTCAACTTGTTCTCTTTCTTTTTTCTATGTTCACTTCTTATAGTAATAAAGTTATTGAGTCTTTGAAGAATCTTAAATTTCTCAATTATAGATTTCTTAATTATCTCAATTATCACTTTCCCATATATGAGTGTGTGAATTCAATCTTATTGAAACCCTAAAATTTTTGCTTTCCTGTTTTCCTTTATATGTTTCCTTTGAGTGTAGAATTTGTTCATAAAAATTTCTTTTTAGATCTGTCTTTGTTTACTGTTTTTTAAAACCTAAATACCTTAATGTCCTCTATTTCATTAAATATGCCACTTTTGCCCCTGAATGATTTTACTGAATTTCACTGGGTATATAATTCTTTGTTATAATCCTAGATCTTGTGCCTTTCAGAATATCATATTCCAACATCAGCAAGACAGTGTATGATAAGCCCAAAGAGCCCAACTTTTGGGACAAAAATCCACTGTTTGACAAAAACTGCTGGGAAATTTGGAAAACAATATGGGAGAAATTAGGTTTAGATCAACATCTCACACCCTACATCAAGATAAATTCAGAATGGTTGAATGACTTGAATATAAAGAGAGAAACCATAAATGAGTTAAGTGAACAGAGAAGAGTATACTTGTCAGATCTCTGGGAAAGGAAAGATTTTAAGACCAAGCAAGAGTTAGAGAAAATTACAAAATGTAAAATAAATGATTTTGATTATATCAAAGTAAAAAACTTTTGTACAAACAAAAACAATGCAGCCAAAATCAGAAGGGAAACAACAAATTGGGAAAAAATCTTTATAACAAAAAAACTCTGACAGAGGTCTAATTATTCAAATATACAAGGAGCTAAATCAATTGTATAAAAAAATCAAGTCATTCCCCAATTGATAAATGGGCAAGGGACATGAATAGGCAATTTTCAGATAAAGAAATCAAAAGAATCAATAAGCACATGAGAAATTGTTCTAAATTTCTAATAATTAGAGAAATGCAAATCAAAACAACTCCGAGAACTGTTATTTTTAAAACTGATGAAGGCTGATATCATGAGGAAAACTAATATTTTATTTAGGCCCATGTTGATAGAATAAAATCAACCACATGCCTATAAAAACTTCAAATTGCCGCCTCCACCATTTTATTCCATACCTTCCCTACTCCTCTCCGTCCCCTGTCAGTGCCCTCAGGTAGCAAAGAGATCCATCTCAAGGCTGACCTCTGAATTTAAGTTGTGTTATATTTTGGAGACATAACCACATCTAAAACTGGAAACCCATTAGATCACTGAAAATGTAGTTTCAAAGTCCCCCACATGTCCACAGGAAGTTTGTCAAATACTACATATCGTGAGGCTTAATTCCTCTAATGGAACCCCAGTAATTTTAAATAACACGCATATCACGTCATACCTAGCAGATTGGCTAAAATGATAGAAGAGGAGAGTAATGAATGTTGGAGGGGATGTGGCAAAATTGGGACATTAATGCGTGGCTGGTGGAGTTGTGAACTAATCCAACCATTCTGGCTGGCAATTTGGAACTATGCTCAAAGGGTTATAAAAGAATGCCTGCCCTTTGATCCAGCCATACCATTCTTGGGTTTGTACCCCAAAGGGATCATAGATAAACAAGACTTGAACAAAAATCTTTATAGCCATGCTTTTTGTGGTGGCAAAAAACTGGAAAATGAGGTTATGCCCTTCAATTGGGGAATGGCTGAACGAATTGTGGTATATGCTTGTGATGGAATACTATTGTGCTCAAAGGAATAATAAACTGGAGGAATTCCATGTGAACTGGAAAGATCTCCAGGAATTGATGCAGAGTGAAAGGAGCAGAGCCAGAAGAACATTGTACACAGACACCAATACACTGTGGTAAAATAGAAATTAATGGACTTCTGTACTAGCAACAATGCAATCACCCAGGACAATTCTGAGGGATTTATGGAAAAGAATGCTACCAACATTCAGAGGAAGAACTGCAGGAGTGGAAACACAGAAGAAAAGCAACTGCTTGAACATATGGGTTGAGGCAGACATGATTGGGGATGTAGACTCGAAACTACCACACCAATGCAACTATCCACAATTTGGAAATAGGTCTTGACCAATGACACAAGTTAAAACCAGTGGAAATGAGAATTGGCTATGGGGGGAGAGGGAGGTCGGGGGATAAAGGGCAAAGTAAGAGCATGAATCATGTAACCATGTTAACTTTTCTAAAAAATGAATATTATTAAATGTTAAAAAAAAGAATATCATATTCCATGCCTTCTAGTTCTTTAATTTTGAGCATGCCAGGCCTTCCATAAATTTTACTGTGTCAGTATGATACTTGAACTATTTACTTCTGTTGGTCTGAAGTAGTTTTCCCTTTGTCTGGGAATTTTTAAATTTGGCTACACCACATTCATAGGAATAATTTTGGGAGAAGAAATACAGAGGAAAAACAACTGCTTGAGCACATGAGCTGATGGGGATATTATTGAGGATGAAGACAATAAATGATAACTCTAGTCCAACTATCAATAATATGGAATTAGGTCTTAATCAATGATACATGTAAAACCCATTGGAATTGTGCATTGGCTAAGGGTGATTCGGAGGGTTTGGGGAGAGGGAAAGAACATGAAACATGTAATTATGGGAAAATATTCAAAATAAAAATAAAAATATAATTAAAAAATAAAGCTAGCACAGATCTGAAAAAAAAATAAATTTGCCTATAATAGTTCCAGCATGTCTTATTTTATGTTATTTCAATAGGTGATGAGCGGATTCTTTCCATTTCTATTTTCCCTTCTTATTTGAAAATATCAAGACAATTTCCCCTCCTGATTCCATCTGATATGATGTCCAGGCTCCTATTTGTTCATTGTTTTTAGTTGACTTGATTCTTAGATCATCCCTCTTGGATTTATTTTCCAATTCAGTTGTTTTATTCAATAAGTTATTTCAGCATTTCTTCCTTTTTTTCAGTTTTTTTATTGTATCTTATTTATTCTTTATGTCTTATGAAGACATTGCATTCATTCATTCATTTCTAATTTTTATGGAATTATTTTCTTCCTTGGACTCTTGTGTTTCCTTTTTCATTTGACCCATTTTAGTCTTCCTGGGAATGTTTCCTTCAGGGATTTTGGCTTCCATTTCTACTCTTCCTATTCTAGTTTTTAGGGAGTTGTTTTTCACTACATTGTCCTCAAGTTGTTGAATTTCATTTTTTATTATTATTATTTGATTCTTTAACTTATTTTCAAGTCCTTTCAAGAGTATTTTTTTTGGACCTGACATCTTTTCTTGCTTTTTCTTGGGGCTTCACATATTTTATTTTTGCTGTTGTTGTCTTTGTCTGAGTTTGTGTTTTGTTCCTCCTCATCACTAAAGAAGTTTTATAAGGTAAAGATTTTCCTTATCATTTGCTCATTTTTATAATTGTTATTTTCTACCTAATTAATTTATCTGTCTGTTAAGTTCAGCTCTGTTCCTGTGCTATATAAGGTAATGTTCCAATCTTTTAGTCTAGTTTCCTCTGGGTGTGGCTGTCTGACTTTAAGTCACAGCTGGGATTTGCCCAGCTAGATTCTAGTATGGAATTTTGCAGCTGTTTTTTTGAGCTGGATTCTCCTCCCTCTGCTAGTGCTTCCCTGTTTCTTATTGATTGGACTTATTCTCACTCTGCTGGTTCATTGCCTCGCCTATGGGACTGTGTACCACTTCTCTGAAGTTTTGTTACCTTAGACCACTTGGCAGTGAGTTTTGCTACTCCCCTTCTCTGCTGTTCCTTTTATTCTGCACTTTGAAATGTTCCCTACTCTACTGTTTCTTTGCCTCAAGTCACTTTGAAGGGCTGGGCTTTATCCCATTGTGGTTTTTTTGTTTGTTTGTTTGTTGGGTTGATTGGTTTTTTGCCTTTGGCCACATGGAAACATGTTTTCTTAGTCTCTGCTCTGTTACTTCCCCCAGTGTCTCACTATCTGGGCTTATCTCCCTTCTTACCTCAATAAAATATGTTTCCCCTTCTTTCCTTTGTATTGAGGCAATGTATATTCTGTTTTATATCTTTAGAGGGTTTGGACTACTGAAGCATCCTTTGCTCCATCAATCTTGGCTGCTAAGCATATTTTTATAACCAGAACAATTTGGACAGAGAAAATCTCAAATATATAGTTCTCCTTTGAATTAAATGATAATAAACCATTAGATAATAATGCCAAGAGTTTGAATTATATTCTTTTATTTTCATAGGAAAATTATTATCTTCTATTTTGGGGGAAATGAATCAAGAAGGATTAAGAAAGTGAAGGGACAGTGTGGTATAGGGTGTTATGCATAATAGCTAGGGAGGTTTAGGTGTGTGTGTGTGTGTGTGTGTGTGTGTGTGTGTGTGTGTGCACACATGAATAGTTTAAGGTTTACAAAAATTGTCATCCACATAAAAATTATATTTTATATTTCCTCATTTTATGGTTTTGGAAACTGAACAAACAGTTCTGTGACTTGCTCAAGTTCACATAGTAAGTAAATACTTCATGTCATATTTGCATTCACATCATCCTAAACTGAGTATCAAAGATTTATCTATTCACTATGGCTTTTTTCTCTATTGTGATATTCATCATCTCATAGATATTTCAAGTATCCAATGGGAAAATTGAGAATTGGTAATGAGGCCTAGATCTCAAGAGAGGAATGAGAATTAGTGTGAAATGTTTTTAAGTTATTTGTATAGAAGTGATTAAATGTGATTCAATTCTACACATTCATTGAGTGCTTACTCTTATTAGACTCTATATTAAGCACTTATCTTCCATCTTAGATTAATACTAAGTATCAATTCCAAGGTAGAATAGAGATAAGGGCTAGGCTTTGGGAATTATGTGACTTGCGCTGGGTCACACAGCAAAGTTAGACTCCTGATTATAAACCATAGACACACTGCTATACTGTATAACAGAATAAATTTTTTAATCTCTGGGATTTCATCTTATTCGCCTATAAACTAAATATAATGTTTCTTCCAATAAGTAGTTCACACTCATATTATGTTAACATAGGCTCAAAAAATGAATCACTTGTGAAAGTAGATATATACGTGTATAATCATGTGTATGTATATATAATACACACATACATGTATTTGTGTAATTTTCATTGATATAACTAAGAACTAAATTAGCTCCATGTGGTCTCTGATTAATAACTAGAATTAAACTACAGATAACCATAATCACTATTCTGAAAAAGGAAGTCTAGATTAAAAATTCATCAACT
Organism: Gracilinanus agilis; assembly: GCF_016433145.1. Lineage (NCBI taxonomy): Eukaryota > Metazoa > Chordata > Mammalia > Didelphimorphia > Didelphidae > Gracilinanus > Gracilinanus agilis. Next base: position 102,132,513 of record NC_058131.1, read on the forward strand.
TCATGATGGAAAAAATGGGATTACTGTGGTTAATATCTTGAGCAATGGTGTAAACCTTATTTTTTAGAGCAAACACCATGAAAGTTTGACATCTGGCCTATGATTTTGTTTTAGAAAATTTTTCTTCTTAAAATTTCTTCTTCAGTTAGAAAAGCACAAGAAACCTTGCTTAAACAATTTGAGAATAAGCAATTTCGCTAATTGAACCTCAAGATAGTTCTTTATGGTATCAGGTATCACTTATGTTTAATGAATATTTACTGCTGAAATAGCTGCATTAAAATTGTTCCTATAAAACATCTAATTAATAAATATCTTTGTTAATATAAAGAAGTTTAAATATGAAAGAGATCCAACAAGTATAAAACTACATAAAATAAAATAACAATTGTATTTTAAATTGAATACCATTTACTATTGGAAGAAAAATCTATAAAAATCTTTTTATAGCTCTTTCAGAATTTTGATTGCTTTTGATAAAGTATACATTATTCTCTAATGGGAATCAAATGAAGAAATACTTGTTCAAATGCCTATAAAAAGTATATTTCTGCTTTTTAGAATCACTAACTGAGAATAGGAAAGGACTTTAGAAATTTTCTAATCCAACTTGTTTATTTTACAAGTGAAAAACTGAGTAAGATAAGTACTTGCTTATAGATTGTTTGTAGATAATATCTATGACTAAAACCTATATTTGTACTCCTTTTACCATTTCCTAACTACTATTTCGTAGTCTGTGTTTAAATTAGGCTACTATAAGCATAAGGGGACTCCTTGGTTTAGAAATTTCCTGTACCAATTGCTAGAGGTTAATTGATTTTAAGTGTCAAAAAAATTACTAATGTTATCTATGCTAAAGTCCTTTATCACCCCTACCTTTGGATGAATAATGTTTTACTGTCATCATAATATTTAATTTGAGCTTGTGTTGCCAAAACAACAGTGTGAAATGTATCTAGTTTTCAGATGAGTAGTTTTAGACTCAAAGAGTTTGTTTTATTCCTTATTCTAGGCCAGTAATGGGCAAACTTTTGAGTTTGGTGTGTCAAGACTCACGAAAAACCTGAGCATAACTCAGGTGGTATTTCACTTTGAGAAAAAAAAAACATAATTCAAGATATTTATAGTTTAAATAACAAAAAAGTATAAGTGTAATATGTAACATTTAATAAACCAAAAACTAATTATTTAACTTACTTGCTTAGTGACTTCTTTGTTCATCTGTCAGTCGGTTTCTTTTGTTAGTCTTGATATTATTTAACTTGTGTGGGGTTCCATGAAATAAGATAAGTGAGGCGGAGGGGGAATTCTTTAACCTGCCTATTAGTGTGGCCGCATGTCATCGAAAATAGCTACACATGTCACCACTGACACGTGTGTCATAGGTTCTCCATCAGGGTTCTAGGCCATATCACCAATATATGACCAAGTTGGGAGTTTCTTAGGATTCTTATTGGAACTAGATTTTTTAAATATGTGCAGATTTTCTTAACAAAAGGAATGATATGGTTTGAGTAATAAGCAAGATGTTAACCTAGTTGAATTAGATGAATGAAAGACAAAAGATGAATTAAGAAATGCAATTAAATATTTGGTTGGTTATACCCAAGTATTATATTCCACCCTTCATCTAAAACAGTGGTTCCCAAACTTTTTTGGCCTACCGCCCCCTTTCCAGAAAAAATATTACTTAGCCCCCTGGAAATTAATTTTTTTAAAACTTTAATAGCAATTAATAAGAAAGATAAATGCACCTGTGGCGATCACTGCCCTCCTAGATTGCTGCAGCACCCAACAGGGGGCAGTAGCACCCACTTTGGGAATCACTGATCTAAAAGAACATGGAAAAATTATAATATGTATGTAAATTATATACGTATAAATATACACCTATAAATGATATGTTTATGTATGTAAATTCATAGATCGTCATGTAATTTATTCAATGAACTCATCAGATTCCTTCATGAATACCATTCCATTCACAGTGTTTTTCATGTATAGCAATGTTTTGGGCCTTGATATCCAATTGGCATCTCAAATAAAACTCATACAAAAACATGAACTTATGATCTTTCCAGCAAAACTTGTCTATATCTATTAAAATCACTATTTTTCTCTGTCACTAAAGCTTCATATTACAATTATATATTTTACTCACCTCTTTCTTACCATCCATAGGAAATATGTTTCCAAGTCTTGCCAATTCTGGCATTAAAGAATTTATCTCATCTTTCTCCTCTCCTCATCCCTCATTTTCATACCCCCAATTAGGTGAACACTTCCCCTGGAGGAATGAGCAGATGTGAACAATGTATTCCTATAGCCATGAAGCCAGCTGAAGTAGGTGGAGTGCTAAGAATTCCATCAGACATTGAAGAAGCCAAGGGCTTCCCCTGCAACCCAGGCTATTTAAAGTCCTGCTAACCTTTGTCTTGCCACTGGACGTTGATAACTAAAAGAGAGAATGTGACTGATGACTTCAAGCATCTCTGTCTCACTTAAGTTAAATTTATGTGCAAGTCAAGATATGATACCATGATGTTGTGTGTCCTCTTTGAAAATAAAGAATGAATAACAACAAATATATTGAGGGAAAGGACTACATTATTTTTTGCTTTTGAATATTAAGAACCCAACAAAAGAACTTACATGTATTGGAAACTTATTGTTTGTTGAACTGAAACACTCAAACAATAATTCCCCATAAGACAAGATATTATCTAGTCTTTACCTGGAAATCTCCAAGGAAGTAGAACTGATCATTTCTTGTAGCAGGCCATTCTACACAGGGATTGTTTTGATTGGATGATGAAAAATTTTATTTATTTTTGGTTTTATAGGTGTTATGTTTTTGGTGTTAATGTTATTAATATGATGAGGTATAAATAATGAAAATTATCTTAAATATAAACAACATGCATATACACAGGCATGCCTTTATATATATATATATATGTAGTACATATATAGTATACATATATATGTGTTATATATGTGCATATATGGAAGCTGAATATTGTAAATGTATAGTATATTAAGTAGGGAGAATTTGAAGTGATTCTCATTAAGGGCATACTAATTTTTGCATTTTTACTACTACCAAGTAACTGTTCTCTATTCTCCCAGTGTGATCTTAAATAATGGAGAATAATGAGACTGTCCTCAAAGATATGATTTGATTTTCAAGAACCTACTGTGTCTAGCTAGTTCTAGACCTGTTATTGTGGTTCATCCTAACATTCTCACGCCATTTCACCTTATTGCCACTACTGCTACTGCTTCTGCAACTTCTTGAGACTCTGGAATTGTGTTATCCTAAATGATAGGAATCAATATCTATTAACATCCAGATTTTTAAGCATTGTTTAACTTGGCATTATGCCCATATATTTCCTGTGATAACAAGTGCATAGTTTTCCTTCTCCTCCATACATTCAACTTTTCCTTTAGAATTAGTAACCACATCAACACTACCAAATGCTTCTGGAAAGGTTGTGATATCAAATTAACGTCTAATGGCTCCATTCACAGTCCATGTGAATCTTCAGACTAGACGCCTTTTTCTAGGCATGGTTTCCCCGAGTATTGGATTTACTCTTTCTTTTTCCTAATATTAATTTATTTGTTTGTTACATGAAAAGAACTAATTAACTTTCTCCTGAATTAAATAAGGCATCATTTGACAGAAAAGTATATGTGTATATAAAACCATATCTTACTTATTTTTATTTAGCATTTATTTCCATTGAGGTGGTCCTACACAAGTCATTCTTCAAATAATCTTTCTTTTACTGTATATAATGTTCTCTGGTAGTGATCATGTCACTCTTCAAAATTTCTTGTAGATCTTTACATTTTACCCAAAATTAACCTGATTTTATCTTTATTTATATATATTTCAACATATGCACATATTTGTATATACATATATGTATATGCATACATTTTAATTTATATTTTATATTTATATAATGCATAATATAATATAAATATAAACTATAGATATAAATGTAAACATATATGTATGTTTAAAATTGTTATTATATATAATTGGGTAGGTTGAGAAAGTTATGTATACTTTCCCCAATTACATATAAAAATAATTGTCAATATACATTTTCTAAGATTATAAGTTCTAAATTGTCTACCTCACTTACTTCCCTCCCCACAGTCCCTGGTGACAAACAATTTACCTATTTTACATATATTATTGGATAAAATTTACTTCCAAATTGGTTATTCTCATAAGAAAATTGTTCTTATAACTTATCTCTACTCAGATGACACTTGCTGATGGTTTTAGAATAATATTATCTATCATTTTAAGGAAAAGTCCATTTATGAGCCAAGATGATGAAGAAATACAGAGCACCTCTGTGCCACCATGAGAATCTTTTCTGACCAAGATTAAAATATCTCCCCAAAACAAATACAGGAGTGAAAGTACCAAGAAGGAGACAGAGTGAAAAAACTTAAAAGGTAAGCAAAGAACATCTGGAGCACAGTGGTCAGAGGAGAGAAGAACCAACAAGAAGCTGTAGCAAGGAGGGAAGAGCAAACCAAGAGCAAGTGACACATCTCCACCCAACATCTATACATTGAGGTTTGGGAACCAATGCCTAAGCCAACATCCAGATCCAGAGATCCAGCCTGGTACAAGCCAACTCAGACCCCTTAAAATTTCCAACCTTTGGAAGAAGTCTGGGACCCCAGTCCAAAAAATTCCAGTCTGATATTAAAATAAGGACTTGATTCACACTTTGGTGTGGTTGATAGTACTAAGTGCTAAGTACTGATCTCTTTTCATGAAGCTCAGGAGAAGCTCCTGAACAGGCCCATTCAGGATGTACCTGATTGGATCAAGTACCCAGCCCCTGATCCGATCAAGATCCAGTGAGAAAAACAGCTTACACTTAAGCCTGAAACAAGTCTTTAGGCTATCAGCATCTCAAGAGTAAATTGAATCAGTTGGGGGAGGAGGATCTCAGAGATCTCAGTCTTCAGACCATTATATCATCTATCCAGGGATACCTATAATTAGATAGGAAAAATGAGAAAACAACAAAATAAGCATCTAACTCTAAAGAGTTTTTGTGGAGACAAAGAGTAAGGTACAGTCACAGAAAGAGACTGTGAAAGCAAAGGAAACACACACAAAGTCCAAAAGAAAAATATGGATTGGACACAGATTCTGGAAGACTTCAAAAAGGACTTCAAAAAACAATTAAGAAAGACAGAGGAAAAGTGTGAAAGAGAAATAAAAATGATGCTGGAAGAAATGGGTCAATTAAAAACAGAGATCCAAAAACTGACATGAAAATCAGGGCTTAAAATTCAGAATCAACTATCTAGAGACTAATGATTTCATGAGAAACTGTAGGGTCAGGTAAACTGTAAGATGACAGGGGTCAGTAGCAATGTAAACTCCCTAATCCCAAGGTCTTTGGAGAGACACAAGCACAGGAGCAGGCTGGCAGGAAGGGAGGGGCAGGAGTTTGTGGAAATGCTCTTTCACCTCCCGCCACCCACTAAGCAGTTGGAAAGTCAGTTGACAGTTTGATAATGGTGGACAATCTGGCTTGATAACTCCTGGGCCAAAATGATAAGTGGGAAATGGCTTAACTCCCTATGATGATACCTTTTTCTGAATTTTTCCCCACAGGATACAATAGGTGAAACTTGATGTCTCAAATCTCCCTGGCTTAGAGGTTAGGATTAATTAACTTCAGGGCCACCAGTAAGAGGAATTTGGCTTATAAAAGATGTGAGTATATTTCCCAAATTATCAATATCCAGACACTGCTCCTAGCTAATAAGGGTTTAATGATGTCAGGAAATGGGAACAGGGAATAAGGCTTAGGGTTGATAAGTGTGGTGAAGAGAGGGAGCATAACTGATTTGCAGAGTTCTTCTGTCAGTTAAGGAGTTTAGAATCTTGGAAAAGGGACAGTTGGTCCTGGGAACTCATGGAGAGAACCAGGGTCCATCTGAACTCCTTTAGATTGAAACCTGGGCTATATTTTGCAGCCTTTCTTTTGAGATTTGTAATTTTAGCTAATTCCTTTGAATCTCCCTACCATACCTTATTCCCACCTTCATTTTCCCTGCCTGAATTCCTGTGAGGGTTTGAAAGGAAGGTAGTTTGGAGTGTTAGTTTAAACTTGATATTTTAAATAATCAAATTGGGCTTACCCTTGCAACAATTTACCTATTGAATCATTGTATCCAACTTTTCTAACCCCATTGATTACAAAACCATCTGAGAGCTCAGTTAAGGCAGGTCCTTTCTCAGTCTCACGTTCCTGCCTCCCTTCCCCCACCTGAAGTTTCTCAAAGTGGCTGTTAGGGCTACCTTGTATCTTCTACCCTGCCAATCCATCCTAGAAGACAATAAACCCCTTTTGTATTTAATCAAACTCTTTTGGCTACTTCTTTAGTTGATTAATAAGAGAGGGAGAAGAGAGAGAGGAATAACATACACTCTGGAATTTGAGGGAAGCTGAGGGTATCCATCTTGAAGGAAGTGTAACTGCAATACTTCCTTCTAGACCCTTCCTGTGAAACTGACTAAAGCCTCAAGTCAGTTTCAAGCTGTCCTTGGCTAGCTCTAACCTGGCTCCATAAAGTGTCCTTTTACTTGAAGGGCTCAGTCTATTTCCCTTCAGTGTTTTGTCTCTAACCTGAGTGTCCAGTCTATGTTCCCTGCTGCTGTTACCTGCCTTAGATTAACTCATCCTCTCCCTTGCAACCCTTGGTACCTCAGTGTTATATTCCTAAACTCAGACATTCCCTTATTTTCCTACCACCTCAACTACCAACCTTCATCATTTTACCTCCACCATATTGCCTTAATTTCCCTACTACCTAGCATATTCCCTTGATTACCTCCAGCCTTGGATCCCTTACCTTGTCTTATTCCCTATTCCAACCAGCTACTACCAATAGCCTAAGCCATATTACCATAGCTTCAGTCCCTTATTACATCTCTGCAAGATTCCCTTATTACATCCTGAAAATTCCCTGAAAACATAGGTGGGGAGGAAACTACCTAACCAGTTATGTCTAAAACAGCCCCTCCCCACAAAGGGGGAAATGTATCTTGTAAGGCTTATGTGCTCTCTAACCCTATATATCTTCTTCTTCTAAATCTCGATAGCTAAACTAAGGTTAACAGAGATATTGTTGAAAGGTCTAACCAAAGTAAAACAGTTTTGGCAATCAGAGACTGAATGGCTTAGCTCAAAGTCACATAGCTTGCAGAGACAGTACCCAGATTAGGATCAGGACCCAAGACCTAAGACTTAAGCCTCCAAACCTAAGAGCCAAGACCCCAGAATCAAGCCCTAAGACTCAAGACCCTGAAAGCCAGGTGTCCTGCTTTTTTATACCAGGAATCCAACTGCCTCAAATTGCCCCTTCTCTCAGAGTTCTGAGGGTACTATGGAATTCTGTGTTTCAGCATACACCTATGTCTGTAGCTTGAACCCCTCTCAGCAATATGGATCTCTTTTTTTTAACCCTTAACTTCTATGTATTGGCTCATAGGTGGAAGAGTGGTAAGGGTGGGCAATGGGGGTCAAGTGACTTGCCCAGGGTCACACAGCTGGGAAGTTTCTGAGGCCGGATTTGAACTTAGGACCTCCTGTCTCTAGGTCTGACTCTCAATCTACTGAGCTACCCAGCTACCCCCTGGCAATATGGATTTCACAGCAACCGAGAAACAATAAAGTAGAAACAAAGGAATGAAAAGATTGAAGAAAACATGAAATATCTTATTGATTTTTTTTATTTTTTAGAAAAATTTTACATCATTACATGATGGGATGTTTTGCTATTGGCTTAGTCAGAGTCTCTAGGTCTTAAACTTAACTTGGGCCCAGGTTGAAAGCCTAGTGAAGTAGGAATGGGGTTTTACTGTTGGCTGATACTCCTTGGTTTGTCCTTTTGCTTGCTGTGGGCTGTACTCCCAAACAGATATACTCTTCCTACATTCCAAATTGCTCTCTCTAGGAAAATTGCTTCACTCCATCTCCTTGTCCATTCTATAATTTTAATACTTATTTTGAAGTGTTATTTTAAAATTGGTTGGAAAGGATTTTAGGATATGTTAAAGTTTTGCATGCATATACTCTGCTATCTTGATTCTGTGTCTCTCCTATACTCACCTATTCCCCATTGAATGCAAACTCTATGGGATCAGGAACATTTTTTCTTTGGATTTCTTTTTTATCTCTCATATGTAATACAAGATTTAGCACATAGTAATCACTTAATGAATCTGCTCCTTCATCTGTCAATTTATTCATTGATGTTTTATTGTATCTATTGGATTTGAAAGACCTTTAAGGAAAACAAAACCAATAAAAAATCAATAATGTGATGCCTGATTTCCTGGTTAAGATGGTGGCAGAGTAAAAAGCAGCTGCTTAACCTCTCCTAACTGAAACATATAGGACTCCTCAAGAAGACATAAAAACAAATCCAGAGGGCAGCTGGGTAGCTCAGTGGAGTGAGAGTCAGGCCTAGAGACAGGAGGTCCTAGGTTCAAACCTGGCCTCAGCCACTTCCCAGCTGTGTGACCCTGGGCAAGTCACTTGACCCCCATTGCCCACCCTTACCAATCTTCCACCTATGAGACAATACACCAAAGTACAAGGGTTAAAAATTAAAAAAAAATCCAGAGGAACAAAGGGACCCCACAAAAGGGACCAGCATTGGAGGTACGTGGAATTGGGGCATTGAAACAGCTCTCACTAAAATGCGAGCTGAGCAACCCCTTCCCCCACCCCACGCCACCTTCAGTGCCAAAGCCAGTGCATAAGAGTTAGAGCAAGTTTGGGGCACCCATTAAATCCTTGGCAGCTACCTGGGGTCACCAGGGACTGCTGCTGAGAGCAGCAAGACTTAAGACAACAAGAGACTAAAGAACACATAGACCTTGAACACAGACCCAAAAAGCAGGCATGAGTGAGGACCCAGACTCAAACTCAGACATGGATCCTGAGTGCAGGAAAGGACTCGGACCCTGAGAGCTGGTACAGACTGTGAGTGGGGACCCAGTGCAGAGGGGTGCACAACTGTGGAAGCAGCCCCCCGAGACTGTTAAAGGAGCCTTGAGCAGAGGAACAAGCAAAGGGACCACCAGGAGGCTTGACCCTGAGAACAACAAAACCTGAGACCTCAGGAGCCTAAAGAGCACAGACAGACCCTGAGTGTGAGGATAAACCTGAGAGGGCACTGAGCTAACAATGGCAACCCAGAGACAAGAACCCCAAAAGAGAAAGATCATCAAGAAGAAATCTATGATGCTCTCCAACTTTTACACAGATAAAATCCAGACAATAGAGCAAACAGCAGAGGAGAACAAACAAGTAATCATAACCAAACCTTCCCAAAATAATGAAAACTGGCCACAAGCTATTGAAGAATTCAAATCTGAGATGATGAGAAAGATGGAAGAGGTTGGCTAGAGAAGTGGGAAATAGTTCAAAAGAAAATTAACAGGCTAGAAGACAGAAATTCCCAATTAGAGAATGATTCCCCAAAATCAAACAAAATGGTAAATAAATTGGAAACCAAAATCTGGTAAGAAAATAACAGTTTAAAAGGCAGAATTTCACAATTGGAAAGTGAGGCAAATAAATTCAAGACCAAAAATGACCAGATTGAAAAGGAAAACCAAAAGATTATAGCTGAAAACTAGACCCTAAAGGCTAGAATTGAGCAATTAGAAGCTAATGATCTCTCAAGACAGCACAAACAAATAAAACAAAGTCAAAAGACTGATAAAATAGAAAAAAACATGAAATATCTCAAAGAGAAAGTGACAGACCAAAAAAACAGTTCTACAAGAGACAATATGAGAATCATTGGTATTCCTGAAAAAGCAGAAATTAATAGAAATTATTCAGCAAAATTGCCCTGAAGTTCTACAACAGGAGGGCAATATAGATATTGAAAGAATCCATAGATCACCCTCTACACTAGACTCAGAAAAGACAACCCCCAGGAATATCATAGACAAATACAAAAGCTTTCAAGTAAAAGAAAACATTTTACAAGAAACCAGAAAGACACAATTCAGATATCAAGGAGCACCAATCAGGATCACACAGGATCTGGCAGCCTCCACAGTAAAAGACGTCAAGGCTTGGAATATGATATTCAGAAAGGCAAGAGAAATAGGTCTACAACCAAGGATCACCTACCCATCAAAACTAACTATATACTTCCAGGGAAAAGTTTGGGCATTCACACAAGATAGAAGATTTCCAAGTATTTTCACAGAAGAGACCAGGACAAATGGAACGTTCAATATCCAACCACAAAAATCAAGAGAAACATGAAAAGGTAAATAAGAAAGAGAGGGGAAAGAAAGAAAACTAGTGTTTTTAAATTCGCCTCTTTAAGGGCTTCAAAAAGATCTAATTATTTGTATTCCAATGTGGAGAAATGTTATATATAATTCTCTGTAAGGAACTCTAGTCACTATTATAGTAATTAGAAGAATTATTCATAGGGAGAGGTTGGAGTACTAAATGGTCTAAGATGATATGGGGGCAGGAAAGAGGGGGTTGAATACTAGAGGACACCAAGACAAACTTGAATGAATAAGAAAAATAGGATATTCTATTACACACAAAAAGAGGGCATGGGAATGGGAAGGGATGAATACTATTATAAGAAGGAGAGGAAGAGAGCATTAAGAGGTAATATTTAAACCTTAATCTCAGTATAACTCAGTGTTAACACTGAGAGGGAAGAATAGCTTTATCCATTGGGATATAAATCTCTATCTAACCCTACTGAGAAAATCAGAAGGGATAAACCAAGGGGAACAGGGGAGTGGGGAAGTCAAAAAAGGGAGGGGAGGAGAAGGGGGAGGGAATTCATTAGGCCTTTAAAAAAAGGAGAAAAATAAGGGAGGGGGTAGAAGGGGAAGTAAATTAAGGAATGGGACAAGGGTTACTGGCATAAAGCAAACCACTGGTTTAAAAGGAAATAGTGTAAGAAGAAAGGGTAGAATTAAGAGAGGATACCAAAATATTGGCAATTACACAACTGATAATTATAACTCTGAATGTGAATGGGAGGAACTTGCCCATAAAAAGGAAGCAAATAGCAGAGTGGATTAGAAACCAAAATCCTACCATATGTTGTCTACAAGAAACACATATGGGGAGGGTGGACATACACAGGTTTAAGGTAAAGGGCTTGAGCAAAATCCTTTGGGCTTCAAATGAGAAAAAGAAACCAGGAGTGGCGATTATGACTTCTGACAAAGCCAAAGTAAAAATAGATGTGATTAAAAAATACAGGGAAGGTCATTAAATCCTGATTAAAGGCAGTACAGAAAATGAGGAAATAACATTGCTCAATATGTATGCACCAAATGGCATAGAAACCAGATTTGTAAAGGAGAAACTGGCTGATCTCAAGAAGGAAATAGTAAAACCATACTAGTGGGAGATCTAAATATTCCTCTTTCAGATCTAGATGAATCAAACCAAAAAATAAATAAGAAAGAGGTAAGAGAGATGAATGAAGTCCTAGAAAAAAATTAGATTTAATAATATTTGGAGAAAAACAAATAGGAACAAAAAGGAATACACCTTCTTTTCAGCTGCACATGGTACATTCACAAAGATTGACCATGTAATAGGTATAGAAGCATTGCAAAGAAATGCAAAAGAGCCGAAATAACAAATGTAACCTTCTCAGATCATAATGCAATAAAAATAAAAGTTAATAAGGGCACCTGGACAGGCAAATCAAAAACTAATTGGAAATTAAATAATATAATTCTCCAAAACCAGCTAGTCAAAGAAGAAATCATAGAAACCATCAACAATTTCACTGAAGATAATGACAATGATGAGACATCCTACCAAACTCTGTGGGATGTGCCAAGGGAGTACTCAGAGGGAAATTTATATCCTTGAGTGCATATATTAAAAAATTAGCAAAAGCAGAAATTAATGAATTGGGTATACAACTTAAAAAAATTAGAAAGTGAGCTAATTAAAAACCCCCAGATGAAAACTAAATTAGAAATACTAAAAATCAAGGGAGAAATTAATAAAATCAAAAGTAAAATAACTATTGAATTAATAAATAAGACTACAAGCTGGTATTTTGAAAAAACATAAAATAGACAAAGTACTGGTCAATCTAAAAAAAACAAAGGAAAGAAGAAAATCAAATTGATCAAAACTGTATCAAAGATGAAAAGGAAGACCTCACCTCTAATGAAAGGGAAATTAAGGCAATCATTAAAAATTATTTTGCCCAATTATATGGCAAGAAATATAGTAAGGAGATGTGGATGAATATTTAAAAAAATACAAATTTCCTAGATTAACAGCAGAAGAAATAAAATACCTAAATAATCTCATATTAGTAAAAGAAATTGAACAAGCCATGAAAGAACTCCCTAAGTAAAAATGGCTAGGGCCTGTTGGATTTACAAGTGCATTCTATCAGACATTCAAACAGCAACTAATCCCAATACTATACAAATTATTTCATATCATTTAGCAAAGAAAGAGTCCTACCAAACTCCTTTTCTGACACAAATATGGTACTGATTCCAAAGCCATATAGATCAAAAACAGAGAAAGAAAACTACAGACCAATCTCCCTAATGAATATAGATGCAAAAACTTTAAATAGACTACTAGCAAAGAGACTCCAGCAAGTGATTAAGAGAATCATCCACCATGATCAGGTTGGATTTATACCAGGAATGAAAGGATGGTTCAACATTAGGAAAAGCATCCACATAATTGACCATATCAACAGTCTAACAAAGAAAAATCACATGATTATCTCAATAGATGCTGAAAAAGCCTTTGACAAAATACAACACCCATTCCTATTGAAAACATTGGCAAGTATAGGAATAGAAGGACCTTTCCTAAAAATAATAAACAGTACATACTGAAAACCATCAACAAGCATCATATGCAAATGGGATAAATTAGAAGCCTTTTCAATAAGATCAGGAGTGAAACAAGGATGCCCATTATCACCTCTATTATTTAACATTGTACTAGAAACTGTTGCAGTAGCAATTAGAGAAGAAAAAGAAATTGAAGGAATCAAAATAGGCAATGAGGAGAATAAGCTATTACTCTTTGCAGATGATATGATGGTCTACTTAAAAAATCCTAGAGAATCAACTAAGAAGCTTGTAGAAATAATAAACAACTTTAGCAAAGTGGCAGGATACAAAATAAATGCACATAAATCATCAGCATTTCTATATATTTCCAACATGTCACAGCAGCAAGAGGTAGAAAGAGAAACATCTTTTAAAATCACTCTAGACAATATAAAATACTTGGGAATCTATCTACCAAAACAAACACAGGAATTATACTAAAACAACTACAAAACACCTTCCAAACCATTAAAACTAGATCTAAACAATTGGAAAAACATTGATTGCTCATGGGTAGGATGAGTTAACATAATAAAAATGACCATTCTACCCAAATTAAATTACCTATTTAGTGCCATACCTATCAAACGACCATAAAATGTTTTTACTGAATTAGGAAAACCTATAACAAAGTTCATCTGGAATAACAAAAGATCATGAGTATCAAGGGAAATAATGAAAAAAATGTGAAGGAAGGTGGCCTAGCAGTACCATATATTAAAGTGTACTATAAAGCAGTGGTCATCAAAACGATATGGTACTGGCTAAGAGACAGAAGGGAGTATCAGTGGAATAGACTTGGGGTAAGTGACATCAGCAAGACAGTGTATGATAAACACAAAGAGCCCAACTTTTGGGACAAAAATCCACTATTTGACAGAAACTGTTGGGAAATTTGGAAAACAATATGGGAGAGATTAAGCTTAGATGAACATCTCACACCCTACACCAAGATAAATTCAGAATGGGTGAATGACTTGAACATAAAGAGGGAAACTATAAATAAGTTAAGTGAACATAGATTAGTTTACTTCTCAGATTTCTGGGAAGGGAAAGATTTTAAAACTAAGAAAGAGTTAGAGAAAATTACAAAATGTAAAATAAATTATTTTGATTATATCAAACTAAAAAGATTTTGTACAAACAAAAACAATGTAGTCAAAATCAGAAGGGAAACAAGAAATTTGGAAAAAATCTATATAACAAAAAACTCTGACAGGGGTCTAATTATACAAATATACAAGGAGTTAAACCCATTGTATAAAAGCTCAAGCCATTCCCCATTTGATAAATGAGCAAGAGACATGAATAGGCAATTTTCAGATAAAGAAATCAAAAACTTCTAATTCTCTAATAATTAGAGAAATGCAAATCAAAACAACTCTGAGGTATCACCTCACAACTAGCAGATTGGCTAAAATGATAGCAGGGGAGAGTAATGAATGCTGGAGGGGATGTGGCAAAACTGGGACATTAATGCATTGCTGGTGGAGTTGTGAACTGATCCAACCATTCTGGCTGGCAATTTGGAACTATGCTCAAAGGGCTATAAAAGAATGTCTTCCCTTTGATCCAGCCACATCATTGTTGGGATTCTACGCCCAAGAGATTATAGATAAACCGACTTGTAGGAAAATATTTAGAGCTGTGCTGTTTGTGGTGGCAAAAAACTGGAAAGCAATGCTATGCCCTTCAATTGGGAAATGGCTGAACTAATTGTGGTATATGTTGGTGATGGAATACTATTGTGCTCAAAGGAATAATAAACTGGATGAATTCTATATGAACTGGAAAGAACTCCAGGAATTGATGCAGAGTGAAAGGAACAGAGCCAGAAGAACATTGTACACAGAGACCAATACACTGTGGTAAAATAGAATGTAATGGATATTTGTACTAGCAGCAATGCAATCACCCAAGACAATTCTGAGGGATTTATGGAAAAGAACGTTACCCACATTCAGAGGAAGAACTACAGGAGTGGAAACAGAAGAAAAACAACTACTTGAACACATGGGTTGAGGCAGACATGATTGGGGCTGTAGACTGGAAACTATCACACCAGTCCAACTATCAACAATTTGGAAATAAGTCTTGATAAATGACACAGGTTAAAACCAGTGGAAATGCATATCAGCCCTGGGTGGGGGAGGAATCTCGAGGGGGTGAAGGGGAAAGTAAGAGCATGAATTATGTAACCATGTTAACTTTTCTAAAAAATAAATACTAATAAATGTTTTTTTTAAATCAATAATGACACTACTAAACATTTTACCTCTGACTTCCCATTTTTCTAACTAGAGCATTTGGAAACTAGTTATCATTTGTCTAGCTATCCTAATAATCAAAGAATAATGGATTATCATAATTTTTCAACAATGTTTCCATATTTTCTTGTAAAGGTGAGTAAAACAATGTACCTAACAAGAATTGAATCAGTTAGCAAAAAAAAAAAACTTATGAAAAGAAATCACTTTTGAATATAATGTTAGTTTTAGGCTGAAAACGAAGGAATAAAGGAACATGTTAATTTGAAATACTGAATTTGCCTAAATCATTTAAAGCAAATATTTTTTCTTTTTAGGAAATGAATAGAAACAAATTTATCTGAAGGTTTTCTTTGGTCTTTGTTAGTTTTCTTCACCACTTTACATTAATATTCAAGAAAATGATAATATAGCTATTTGTTCTATTTTATAAACTGACATACACAAAGAAAGAACAGTTTGTTGCTCAGGTGACTTGACCTTGTACCATTTCTACTGTTTGAAGTAATCTGCAGGAAAAAAGTAGTCAAATACAATTTAAAAAATCCTCTTAAAATAGAAAATATTTAACTATAGAACCTATCTTGAAAAATAAGATTTTTTGATCAATGGGTATGAGATCAGAGACATTATTAGACAAGGCATAATCACATTTTTTTCAGCACTTGATCTGAATTACATTTAAGGATAGTTGGCAATTCATTCTATTAGAATCTGCACCAATCGAAATTGAACAATATTTTTTTCTCAAGGTTAATCTTCTTCTCTCCCTTTATTTGTATTTCACTCTATCTTGTAAATAGATTAGAAGAGATTTCAAAATACTCTTTCTGCATACACACTATTAACTTTTTTTTTCTGCAAGTGGATGAAGAGAGCTATTACAGTTTCTTTGTTTTTCTCCATTGGAATATCATTTAAAGAAAACAATAATTGATCTGAAAAGATTTTCCACAACACTTAGCAAATATTTGCAACAATGCTTTTTTTTTATAAAATGATATCTCCCTATTCTTTCAGATTGAAAAAAATATTGCTGTTGTGAAGAAAGAGTAAGGTAAAACTTAAACCACTATTTAAATGTTATTTAATTATTATCAATTTCATGGTTACTAATAGACTGGTATTGTATTTCGTTTATATAGAGAATCTTCATGGTTTGGAAAATTTCTTTACAAAAGGAAGTGGGTGCTTCCTCTGAAATTTTTAATTATACAGAGTTGATTAAAGGCAAAAACATTAAAAAATGTTCCCAAGGTCACTGATAATATAAGTTTTTATTAGGAGTACTAATATTTATTTTGGCCTTTAATAGTGGCACTTTGATCTTTGACCATCATCTTGGATAGTGTTCAGAATTTGGAATAAATAATACCAAGATATGAGTTTCATCTAGGACCTGCTGTGCTCTCCTCACTATGTCATTTAACTTCTCAAAACTTTATTTTCCTTATGGCTAAAATGGGTAGAAGGGGTTGATCCATTCTATAGTACCAACTATGTGCCAGGCACAGTAATAATCACATTTTACCAATATTATCTCATATAATCCTCTCAACAACCTTGGGAAGTAGGTGTTATTATGATCTCCATCTTATAATTATTGAAACTGAAGGAAAGAGAAGTAAAGTCATTTGCCTAGGGTCACATAGCTAGGTAATATTTGGAATAAGATTTCAAATCAGATCTTCCTGACTGCAGGTCAAGAGATCTTTTTACTCTACCACCTCTTTCTGTCTCTGTCCCTGTCTCCATCGTTTCCCTTCTCTATCTCCCTCTCCTTCTCCTTCTCACTTTTTCTCTCTCTATTTCTGTTTCTGTCTCTGTCTGTCTATCTGCCTCTCATTGTCATCAACAATAATGGTAATACATCATAGGACTTTATGATTTGAAAAATATTTTCCATCCAAAATCTTATTTGACCTTCAAAACACTCCTAAGACTTTTATAATCTGATACAATACATTATATTTATGAAGATTATCCTGAGTTACATTCAGATTGCCAAGGATTTTTAAAGTCAAATGGAGGATTAATTCATATTTTTCCGATAAATAGAATATGTGGAAATGAGGATTTATTATGTAGAAGAGTAACATCATCTAATTTGCACTTTTGTAAAATGCTACTACATGTTATATTAAGAAGATCAAGTATAAGACTACTGCATTTATTCAGTTTAGAGGTGAAGAGAACCTGAACAAGTGTGTTGACTACATAGGTAGAAAAGCAATACAAATGTAAGAGATGTTGTAGAGTTAAAAACCAGTGAAATGAAGGAACCTAGGATAAATGAGGTTAAAATATATGTGACTATAATAAGGATAATTCCTTCAAATACCAAGATATGAGTTTCATCTAGGACCTGCTGTGCTCTCCTCATTATGTCATTTAACTTCTCAAAACTTTATTTTCCTTATAGCTAAAATGGGTAGAAGGGGTTGAGCCATTTCATAGTACCAACTATGTGCCTCTCATTGTCATCAACAATAATGGTAATATATCATAGGACTTTATAATTTGGGAATCATATATCATAATAGGGAAATTCAGGAAATTCTGATGATATCAATTAGATAATAAAAATATATGAAGCACTCCTCTATGTGCTCTGATAAGCAAGAAGTTCACATTACCAAAAAAAAAAACTATCATAAGTAAACTATATAAATATTGGATTCATAAAGAGGTAAAAAGGTAGATAATTTTGGAAAAACAGAAGAAGGAAAGGAAAACTAAGAAAGAACTAGTATAGATGGTGGAATTTGAGTTCTGACTTGATGAAGGCTATTAAAATAAAGAGAAAGACTAGGAAGAGCCAGTCAAAAGGCAATTAATTAGGAGATGGAATTTCACAATTGAGGAGAAGCAAATAGCAAATAAGATTACAGAAGGGTGAAAAGTATAAAAAGATTTATTTTAGTAGACATTCATGCTTTGAAAATTTTAAGGAGTCAAATAAAATGCATGATATTTTTCAAAGAAGGTAATAGGGAGCCACTAAGATTCTTAGTTGGGTCAGATGTGGTCAAATCTGGGAATTAAGAAAATAATTTTGTCATGGCATAGGAGGATAGATTTGAGTGGAGAGAGAATTAAAGAAGGGAACCAAATTAAAAGGCAATTTCAACAGAGCAGATAAAAGGTTACAAGGATGGAAATAGGATTAGTTTTTGTACAAAGAGAAAATTTATAAGATAATTTTTAAAGGTAAGAATGATGAGATTTGATGGGTTGATGTGTGTATGGGATCAAGTGGAGAGTTAAGAAAAAAATTTAAAGATTTTAGAGCAGGTAACTGTGAGCATATCCTGGATAGTAATATGGAAATTTAAATGATAATTTTGGAGGAAAGGTCTTTTGTTCTGTTTTGGATGTGTTTTGTGTTTGAGATGCTTCAGATCAAATTTCAATTCAGGTCTTCCTGATAGGCCTAGGGTTCTACTTATTTTGCCACCTAACTACAGGACATAAAATTATAAATTTCTAAAAGGAAGTTAATGAAGAGAAATTTTCATTTGAGAGAGAGATTAGGTCTGGATATATAGATATAAGAATCATCTACATCTACATCTACATAGAGATGATGATTGAATTCATAGGAGATAAGTTTAGATAGAGGGAAAAGAGAATGTATTAAAAGATAAAGGCTTGGAGACACCCATGGTTAGTAGAAATGCAATAGAAGAAGATTCAGCAAAAATAAACTGAATAAGAAAGGTAAGGTATGTATGAGAACTGAGTAAAAAGAGAGCAGTAATAATGCTCTAGAGAAGTAGGAAAGGGTGAGAAGTCAAGAATGATGAGTGGCCTTAGAGAAAACAAAGTGAGTTTTGTAGGGCATTTTATATCTTAATTTTTAAACTTAATTTGCAGGGTATTGCTATTTATTATTTTTCATCATCCAGACCAGTGTTATCTTTCTTTTTTTTTGGTAGTTTCTTTGCAGCCTGATCAAATATGTTTTCTGAAATTAGATCTTTCACTTTAACTGTTTTCTTTAAGTTAGATGTCAAGAAAAAGACTGGAAAAATGAACAAACAACCAAAAAGGAAATTCTACATAGAAAATTATTTTTGTGAGAGAGAAAACTCAAATTCAAACTCAGAACGCAGCATCATTCCGCTATAAGAAAAGCCTCAAAGAGAGTTGTGAATAGGTTTCAAGATTAAAAAGAATTCCTGAAGGAATTCAAAAAGGATTTTTAAAAACAAATTTTAAAAACAGGAAGTTATATGGCTCAGTGGCTAGCGATTCAGGCCTGGGGTGGGAAAAATCATAGTTTCAAATCTGGCCTCAAGCATTTCCTAATAGTATGACCTGGAAAAATCATTAAACCACTATTACCTAGCTCTTACCACTCTTTTGCTTTAGAACCAATAGTTAGCATTTATTGTAAGATAGGAGAAAATTAGTATTGCGCAAGTGGAAGCTAATGACTCCATGAGACATAAAGAACCAAAAAAGCAAAGTCAAAATAATAAAAAAATAGAGCAAAAATATGAAATATCTCATTGGAAAAACAATTAACTGACGTAGAAAATATATCCTGGAGATGTAATATAAAAATTATTGGATCATTTGAAAGGCAAAAAAGAGTCTAGATATCATATTTAAAATAATTATCTTCCTTGATTATTAATAAACTGTCTTGATATTCTTAAACAAAAGGATAAAATAGAAATTAAAAGAATCCACTGATCACCTCCTGAAAGATATTTCTAAATGAAAACTTTCAGAAATATTAAAGCCAAATTTCAGAAGTCTTAGATCAAGGAGAAAATATTGCAAGCAGCAAAAAAGAAATAGTTTTAATATAGCCATGATAAAAAATTAGCAGCTTCTACATTAAAGATTGGAGGGCCTGAGAATATGATATTCCAAAATAAGGAGCTAGGACTACCAATAAGAATTGTTTACTTAGCAAAACTGAGCATGATACTTCAGGTAGAAAACAGGTATTCAATTAATAGAGTATTTTCAAGCATTCCTAATTAAAAGACTAGAGGTGAGTAGAAAATATGATTCTCAAATTCAATATTTGAGAGAAGCATAAGAAGGTAAATGGGAAAATCATAAGGAATTTAATAAGGTTAAATTGTTTATCTTCCTATATTAGAATATGATACTTGTAATTCCTAAGAACTTTATCATTTGACAGCAGTTAGAAAGAGTATATATAGTGATACAATAAGAGTATGAGTTTAATATGATCAGATAATATCTAAAAATAAATCTAAGTGGTGGGAAATATGAATGCATTGCAATGTGTCAAGGAAGAATTAGAATCAGGAAAATTATCTCACACAACAAAGAAAGAAAAGAGCTTCTACAGTGTAAGGGATGATGGAGAAACTGGGAAGAGGAGTTTGAACCTTACTCTCATCAGAATTGACTAAAAAAGGGAAAAACATATAGAAGTTTTTCTTTCCTTACACAAAGTAGGAGGGTGGGGTATAAAAGAAGGGGTGGCTGTAGAAAGGAGGTTAAATTAGGAGAAGTGGTGGTCAGAATAAAAACACTTTTGAGAATGATTAGGATGAAAGGAGAAAGTAAGTCAAATAAGAGGAAAATAGGATGGAGGCTAATAAAAAGTAGTCATAAGAGTGGAACAAATTTACAAATATCTCTATCTCAAATATTAGAGAAATGAGAAAGAATATACAAGAATACATGTCATGTCTCAATTGATAGATGATCAAAAGATGAAGAGATAGTTTTCATACAAAGTAACTAAAGCTATTTACAGTTATGTGAAAAATAATCCAAATCACTATTAATTAGAGAATTGTAAATTAAGACAACTCTTGAAGCACTGCCTCACATGTATTAGATTGGCTAATATGATAGCAAAGAAAAATGAAAAAAAAAACGTTCGAGACATTAATGCATTGTTAGAGGAGTTTTGTACCTTAAAATTGTAGCTTGCATTTCTTTTTGATTATTATTAAGGCTTAACATTCTTCCAAGTGATTATTGACAATTCACTTTTCTGTTTCTCACAATGGTTTGCTTATATCCTTTAACTTCTTATACCCTATTATAATGATAAGTAAATACAGAAATTGTTTATGCTGAATTAGAGTTCACTTGACTTCACTTAAGGTAAAGTTTAATCTTGCACTTTTAATTAAAATATTTATGCTAAGTTTTTAGTAAATAAAATAAAATAAGAGGGAGTACTTTTACCTACTTAATAAAACAAATTTTCCAGTATACTGCTTGTTTTATGCAAAATGGCTGTAATCAATTTCAAATGACTCTTTTATGAATAAATAACACCATGTACTTTTGTAGTGTTTGAAAGTAAAATATTTGCATTTCTATAATTGTTTTTAAAATGTTGATACATTAATATTGACTTTCTCCTAAATCAGCTATAATTATAAAAGCAAAATTCCCATATTTAAAATTATCAACAATAAATATTCAGGAGACATATTTCCTATATTAGTATATAGAATACAAAAAACTTTTTAATTTGATATAATAAAAATAATTTTCTAGTTTTGAATGTTCTCAATCTCTTGCTTGGTTTTAAATTCCTTCCTTTACCACAGATATAATAGGTATACTATTCCATGTTCCCCGAATTTATTCATGATTTCATTCTCTATATTTAAGTAATTTACCCATTTTGAATTTATTTTGGTATAGAGTGTGAGATGGTGATATAAACCTGATTTTTCACATACTGTTTTCCAATTTTTCCAGCAGTTTTTGTCAAATAGTGAGTTCTTGTCCCAAAATCAGAGACCTTTGGTTTTATTGAACACTAGCTTGCTGAGGTCATTTACCCATAGTCCATTCCATTTATCCACCTTTCTGTCTCTTAGCCAGAACCATATTGTTTTGATAACCTCTGCTATAGCCAGTGGTTTTGATAAACACTGCTTACAGTTTAAGATATGGTACTGCTATGCCACTTCAATTTTTTTCGTTAGTTCCTTTGATATTCTTGAACTTTTGTTCTTCCAGATGAATTTTGTTATTTTTTTTTAATTCTATAAAAACGTTTTTGGGTAGTGTGATAGGTATTGTAATGCAAGGTGGCTAACAGAAACTTTTACTTCTGTAATTTCTAACAGTCACAAAAAGTCAGTTAAACATCTTAGAATCTTCAGAAAGTCAGTTAGGACTTGAAGCTATAAATAGAGGTGAAGTTCCAACTGACGGGGTTTTTGCCTTCTAGCTTTCACTGTGGCTGGAGGCTTTTGCTTTGGCCTTGGCCTGTGCTCATCTTGTCTTGGGGAAATTTAAACATATCTCATTTCTCTGGACCTCTCTCTGATCTCTCCATCCATATCCCTCCCCTTCCCCTGAATTTCCTATGGGTCCTGGGTGGAAGGGAGGGCTTGGTGATTGAACATTGTGAGTTTTAGTTTCTTTAGATAAGTAGACTATCCTCAAATAAGTTACCCCTAGTATTAATAAGGACTTAAAAGGCAGTCAAATCTCCGGACTGGGAGAGCAGGCTCTCTCAGACTAAACCTCTCTGTGACCCATCCCCCACTATCACCCCTCTCCCTAGCAGCAGTTAGAAATCCTGAACCTCTTCCATCTGACTAACCTGAGATTAATAAATTCCCTTGTTACCTACTCAAAGCCTCTGGTGAATCATTGTATAGAAGATTGAGGCAAGGGCTAAAGAGGGAAGTAATCATTTTCTTTTTATTTATTAAAAGAACTGGGGGCATCCATTCTGGCAGGAAGTACCTACCCGAGACTTCCTCCAGCCATCATTTTGACTGGCAGGGAGGAGCCCTGTCGACTCCTCCCTCAAGAGACTTTAGAAACTAATAAGAGAAACCCTCCAGCCAAACCTAAACATTTGTTACTGGCCCTAATTTCCTCCCTATATCCTCTGTCTCAAGCCTCTGGCAATAAACCTGTTTGAGCTGCCCTTTCCTACATACCCCATTTCCTTTATCTCCTGTATACCTCCCCATACCTTCATTCCTCCTCCAATCACCTTATAATCACCTAATATCCCCTTTTATCCTTCCTCACACCCAAATTGCTTTTGTTGACCCACTTAGATTGCCTTATTTACTTCTTGATAACAGTATGGCACTGATTAAGTAGATTAGTTTGGGTAGGATTATCATTTTTATTATATTAGTTCAACCTACCCATGAACAATTAATGTTTTTCCAATTATTTAGATCTAGTCTTAATTGTATGAAAAGTATTTTGTAGTTGTGTCCATATAATTCCTGTGTTTGTCTTGGCAGATAGATTCCTAAATATTTTATATTGTCTAGAATGATTTTAAATGGAATTTCTCTTTCTAACTCTTTCTGCTGAGTTTTGTTGGAAATATATAGAAATATTGATGAGTTATGTGTGTTTATTTTGTACTCTACAACATTGTTAAAGTTGTTAATTATTTACATTAGCCTTTTAGTTGATTTTCTAGATTCTTAAATTATAGCGTCATATCATCTGCAAAGAGTGATAGTTTCCTCATCACTTACTTTAATCCCCTCTATTTGTTTTCTTCCCTAATTGCTATTGCTAGTGATTCTAGTACAATATTAAATAATAGATGTGATAATGGGCATCCTTGCTTCACTTCTGATCTTATTGGAAAGGTTTCTAAAATGTCCCAATTGTAGATGATATTTGCTGATAGTTTTAAATATATGCTGTTTATTATTTTGAGGAAAGCCCCTTCTGTTCCTATACTTTCTCATGTTTTCAATAGGTATGACTGTTTTATTTTTTTCAAAGGCTTTTTCTGGGTCTATTGAGATAATCATGTGATTTCTGTTGGTTTGATTATTGATATGGGCAATGATGTATTTGGTTTTCCTAATATTAAGCCATCCTTCAATTCCTGGTATAAATCCCAACCTGTCATAGTGAATAATCCTTGTGATAACTTGCTTCAGTCTTTTTGCTAGTATTTTATTTAAGATTTTTGCATCTGTGTTCATTAAGGAGATTGGTCTATAGTTTACTTTCTCTGTTTTATGTCTGCCTGACTTTGAAATCAGTATTATATTTGTGTCATAAAGATAATTTGGTTAAGTCTCCTTCTTTGCTTAATTTGTCAAATAATTTGTATAGTATTGGGATTGGTTCCTCTTTAAATGTTGGACAGAATTCACTTGTGAATCCATTTCACCATGGTGACTTTTTCTTAGGGAGTTCCTTGATAGCTTATTCAATTTATTTTTCTGAGATGGGATTATTTAAGTATTCTATTTCTTCTTTTGTTAGCCTAAGCAATTTATATTTTTTTTAAGTATTCACACATTTCACCTAGATTCTCGTATTTATTGCCATATAAATGGGCAAAATAGTTCTTAATAATTACCTTAATTTCCTCTTCATTAAAGGTGAGATCACACTTTACATCTTTGGTACTGTTAATTTGAATCTCTTCTTTTTTAATTAGAATATACAATACTTTATCTATTTTACTTGATATTTTCAAAGTACCAGCTCCTAATGTTATTTATTAGTTCAATAGTTCTTTTACATTCAATTTTATTAATTTCTCCTTTAATTTTTGGATTTTCCAATTTAGTTTTTATCTGAAGATTTTTAATTTATTCTGCTTCTAATTTCTAAGATGCAAGCCCAATTAATTGATCTCTTCTCTTTCTATTTTGTTGATATAGGCACTCAGAGATATAAATTTACCCATGAGTACTGCTTTGGTTGTATCACATAGATTTTGATATGTTGCCTCCTCATTGTCATTCTCTTTAATGAAATCCATAATGGTTTATGATTTGGTGGTTTTGTTTTTGTTTTTTTGTTTGTTTGTTTTCTACATAGAATGAGCAATATTTATTAGACTGCTAACATGTAAGTTATACTATGTTGAATGACTCAGTGATCTCAGGAACTTGGAGACCCTTGATTTTTAGTTTCATGTTTTGTGTTTTTAAAAGTCCTTGGAGCTAATGGATAATGAAAACCAGCAAAGAGTTTTTGTAATGGATGTAATTTTTTTTTCACTATAGGATCCATACATATTTAACCAGAGACATTGAAGAGACAAAGCAAGGAAAGAAAATTGCACTTCCAAATGCCCGAAAGGGTAAAATATTTATACAAATGAAATGCAAAATACACTAAAAAGAGAACACACATACAAAAGCCATTTAGCCAGTCAAATATAACAGGGCTTTCACAGAATGCCACACTGAGAGAACACTTGTATGAATTCATTTTAGCCACAAACTGAGGTCCACAACTGGAGTGACCAATCTAATAAGACAAATGCAAACGCAACAACACTAACACATCAACATAGGTAATGGGGAAGCATCCATATTTCCCCTGGAACAGTGATGGACAAACTATTCCCTGTGGGCCAGATCCAGGCCATAGTTTGCCCATCACTGCTTTAAGCAATTCCCTAATCATTATGCCCCTACATCCAAATGTAGTGATTAGGGAATTGCTTAATGTATTGATGGGCAAACTATGGCCTGCATCTGGCCCGGGAGGAATAGTTTTCCAATCACTTCCCTGGAGTATTATTGCATACCAGTTTTCATCTACTTGACTGGTTATTGTAATGATGTCCTCTTCTTTAAGTCCACGTTCTTCTTCATGATTGACAACAAAATCATAGAGACCACAACAGCATGGGACAATGTTGGAAATTAAAGGACCTGAATTTTCTGAAGAGCTAAATTCAACTCCATCATTATCTTCAACCTTATAAGTCTTGGATGAAGTATGTTATAAGGTGATATACATATTCGGTGATGTAATTTCCTGTATAGTTCCTCCAAAATGTCTGTGTTCTGTTTGTGTAACAGGGCTTCTATAAATACTGACAACTGGTTAACTTGCTCTATATAATTTTCTAAAAAATTAATCATGCTGGTTCTAAAGAACTTCTTTGACTGTTCAAATTTTCCTCCTGCTCTTTATAATTTTTCAGCTTGTATAATGGAAGTAAAATGTCTTTTTATATAATCATAGTCCAAACTACGGCCTTACAGCTTTCTCAGGTTATGCTCAATCTCTCTTAGTTCTCTGTCTTCTAATAAATGAAATGGATCTAAAAAGTTTTGTTTCACATTGATATCAAGATCTTCTTTTATATCGTTTATCAATTTCATTGTTTCACCACAATCCAACAATGCTTCACCAAACAAGAATTCCTCTCCATGTTCTGACATATAACACAGCATATAGTCTCCTAGTATCCCTTCAGAATGTGGGTATGCTTGGTTTTTCAACTGCCCTGTGATCTTGGACACAGTCTGCATCACTCCTAGCTTCATTCATATGCTGGATTTGGCTGAAGACATTCCATGTATTTTGAGAAAAATTCTATAAATGCTCTGTGGGTTACATCTATTTTCTCAGTTTTCTGGTTGAGTGCTATTGTAGCACAGTGTGTTTCCATGATGCTGTGGTCAAGTCAGCCAGAACAGGATAGAACACATCAAGTGCTGGGGGTGGGAGAAGAGTTGAGTTCTCTCACAAGTTCATAGTTCAGTTTTGCAGCTCTGGAAGAGCTGACTAGCCTTGTGGAACTGCTTTTTAAATCTGGATACAAACACTGTGAATCATGTGTAGGGTCAGAAGGTGTCCTTACCCTCCAGAATAAGGTGGCCACAGGGGGCTGGGGTCTGGGGAGAGGGATGATGTGGTCCCAGGAGCAGAGTGGATACCAAGGCCAGTCATCCCTCTTTTCTTGGTCCGACCCCCAGGCTGTCACTGTTACCCACTCTCACTCCCCTCTATGATCTGTATTTTCACCCTCAAGATTTGAAGAATTAGATTACTTTAGTTTCTAATTAATTAATTTTAAATTTGCATTATAATGTGAAAAAAGTTGCATTTATTATTTCTGCTTTTCTACATTTGTTTGCAATATTTCTATGCCTTAGTACATGGTTAATCTTTGTATATGTGTCATGTACTGTTGAGAGGAAGGTATATTCATTTTGAAACTACAAGTATTAAAAATTAAAGGTTGTACTAAGTGTATAAAAATATGGTCTCTGAAAATATATTACAAAAGCAAGGATGATTTTTTATGGTAGTTTATTTACAAAAGGAGGAAGAGTGAAAGTAAGGAAATAAGGCAAAATGAGGCAAAAGACCTCTCACAGGAAAATTTCCCCCCTTTTAAGGACCATTCCTTTCATCACTTCCTATGCCTTCCTTCCACTTTAGTGAACTAATTATAGATTTAGCTTTGCTTAGAACTGCCCAGGGGGCAGACATTGGGTTTTGATTTCTCACTTATTATAGCACACATGGGTCCCAGACCTCCCCATACTTAAGGATAAGTGGGGTGTATATGATTCTGGTAATTAAATCTAAAAGTGGGAAGGAGAAAGTTAATCCCATCTTCGCAATCCCTGTTCAGTTTTCTCCAGATATTTATTAACTATAATTTTTCTAACATTTCATTCACTTCTATTACTTCTTTCTCATTTATTTTCTTGTTCCTCTGAATGTGGGTAGTGTTCTTTCCCCTAAATCCCTCAGAATTGTCTTGGGTCATTGCATTGCTGCTAGTACAGAAGTCTGTTATGTTTGATTGTACCACAGTTTATCAGCCTCTGTGTACAATGTTCTTCTGGCTCTGCTCCTTTTACTCTGCATCAATTCCAGGAAGTATTTCCAGTTCAAATGGAATTCCTCCAGTTTATTATTCCTTTGAGCACAATAGTATTCCATCACCAGCATATACCACAAATTGTTCAGCCATTCCCCAATTGAAGGGCATAGCATTGCTTTCCAGTTTTTTGCCAGCACAAAGAGCACAGTTATAAATATTTTTGTACAAGTCTGTTTATCTATAATCTCTTTGGTGTAGAATCCCGACAATGGTATGGCTGGATCAAAGGGCAGGCATTCTTTTAGGGCTCTTTGGGTATAGTTCCAAATTGCCATCCAGAATGGTTGGATCAGTTCACAACTCCACCAGCAGTGCATTAATGTCCCAATTTTGCCACATCCCCTCCAATATTCATTACTTTCCCCTGCTATCATTTTAGCCAATCTTCTAGGTATGAGGTGATACCTCAGAGGTGTGTTTCAATTTGTATTTCTCCAATTATTAGAGATTTAGAACACTTTCTCATGTGCTTATTGATACTTTTGATTTCTTTATCTGAAAATTGCCTATTCATGTCCCATGCCCATTGATCAATTGGGGAATGGCTTGATTTTTTATACAATTAATTTAGCTTCTTGTATATTTTAGGAATTAGACCTCTGTCAGAAATTTTTGTTATAAAGATTTTTTCCCAGTTTGTTGTTTCCCTTCTGATTTTGGTTGCATTGTATTTGTTTGTACAAAACACTTTTAATTTAATGTAATTAAAATTATTTTTTGTACATTTTGTAATTTTTTCTAACTCTTGCTTGGTTTTAAAATCTTTCCTTCCCCAGACATCCAACAATTATACTATTCTGTGTTCAACTAATTTATTTACAGTTTCCTTCTTTATATTCAAGTCTTTCACCCATTCTGAATTTATCTTTGTGTAGGGTGTGAGATGTTGATCTAAACCTAATCTCTCCCATATTGTTTTCCAATTTTCCCAGCAGTTTTTGTCAAATAGTGGATTTTTGTCCCAAAAGTTGGGCTCTTTGTGTTTATCAGACACTGTTTTGCTGACGTCACTTACCCCAAGTATATTCCACTGATCCTCCTTTCTCTCTCTTAGACAGTTCCATATTATTTTGAAGACTGCTCCTTTATAGTGTAGCTTACTATCTGGTACTGTTAGGCCACCTTCTTTCACTTTTTTTCATTATTTCCTTTGATATTCTTGATCTTTTCTTCTTCCAAATAAACTCTGTTATAGTTTTTATTTTTTTTCTAATTCAGTAAAAAAGTTTTTTGGTAGTTTGATAGGTATGACACTAAATAAGTTCCATATTACATGGTCTATCTTTGTGAATGTTCCATGTGCTGCTGAAAAGAAGGTGTATTCCTTTTTATCCCTATTTATTTTTCTCCATATATTAACTCTAATTTTTCTAGGGTTTCATTCACCTTTCTTATCTCTTTCTTATTTATTTTTTGGTTTGATTTATCTAGATCTGATAGGGGAAGGTTGAGGTCCCCCACTAGTATGGTTTTGCTATCTATTTCCTCCTTAAGCTCTACTAGCTTCTCCTTTAGAAATTTGGAAACTATACTGTTTGGTGCATACATATCGAGTATTGATATTTCTTTATTGTTTGTACTATTTCTTTTAACCTTATCTATATTTACTTTGGCTCTGTCAGAGATCATGATAGCCACCCGTGCTTTCTTTTTCTAATTTAAATCCCAAAAGATTTTACTCCTTCCTGTAATAAGGAATTTTAGCAGTGTAATAAGAGGATTAGGCTCGAAGTAGTAGCTGGATGTAATAATTGAATATAGCAGGGATGTAATAAGATACTGAGGTAATGGGGTGATATGGGACCAAGGACTGGAGGTACTTAAGGGAATAGGCTGAAGGTAGGGTTGTAATAGAGAATAAGGCAGACAAGGAACTAAAGGTAGATGTGAATAGGGAGAAGACACTGTGGATAGGGTTTTGTGAATCCCTAAGGCAGTAAAGTGGATAAGGAAGGTACAATGGTGACGGTGGTAAATTGAGGTGATAGGAGAAGTGAGGGAATGACCAAGTTTAGGAAATATAAACAAGGAGGTATAAAGGTTTGCAAGGGAGAGGATGAGATACTTTGGGCAAACAGCTACAGTCAGGGAGAGACTGACTGGGACACAGAATTTGAGACAGAGATACTAAAAGGAAACAGACCCAGCCTTCAAGTAGGAAGGGCACTTCTACAGACAAAGGTTAGGGCTAGCCAAGAATGGCTTGAAACTGACTAGAGGGCTGCTAGTCAGTTTCTCAGGTTTACAAAGGAACAGTTCAGAGGAAGTATAAGATTGCACTTCCTTCAAAATGGACACCTCCAACTCCCTTCACGACTCAGAGACTATATGATTCCTTTCTTCCCTTCTCCCTCTCTTATCAATCAACTAATGAAGTAGCCAAAGTTTTTGATTAAAAGACAAACTGGGTTTATTAATTTAAGGGTTGATTGGAAAGGTTAGAGGATACAAAGTAACCCTAACAGCTGTCTAGAGAAAGCTTCAGGTGGAGGAGGGAGACAGGAACGTGAAACTGAGAAAGGACCTGCCTTGTCAGCTCTCAAGTGGTTTTGTAATCAAAGGGGTTAGGAAAGTTGGATACAATGATTCAATAGATAATTTGTAACAAGAGTAAGCCCTACTTGACTATTTAAAACTATCAAGTTTAGAACTAACACTCTGAACTACCCTCCTTTCAAAACCCTCACAGAAATTCACACAGGGAAGGAAAAATGAAGATGGGGAATAAGGGAGGTTAGGGAGATTAAAAGAAATAATTAAGCTAATACTTTTAAAGAGGAAAGCTGCAGAATATATGCAAGGTTTCAATCCAAAGAAAGAGCTNATATACATATATATATATATATCGCTTGACGTTTCATCCTATACAGTTTGTCTCTGTTCCCTCTATGTAAACTTCTTCTAGTTACCCTGTTGGTTATAATAATTTTTAAAACTTGCCAATACCTTCTTTTCTTCTTGCGATATAAATTGATTGAACTTGTTGTGAATAATTTTTTTCTTCTTCCCCCATTGTCTTACTTACCTTATATTGATTCTCTTGAGTTCTGGGTTTGGGCAGTAAACTCTTTGTTTAAGTTGAGTTTTTTTTTTCTTGATGAATGTTTGTAAGTCCTCAATTTTATGAATGACCTTACTTTCCCCTGCAATAATATAGTTAGTCTTGCTAGATAGTTGATTCTTGGTTGTAGACCCAGTTTTCTTGCTTTCTGGAAAATATTGTGTTCCATGCCTTCCTGTCCTTCAATGTAGATGTAGCCAGATCCTGTGTTATCCTAACTGTGGTTCCCTGACATCTGAATGACTTCTTTTTAGTAGCCTGTAATATTTTTTTCCTTGGTCTAATTGGCTATAATATTCCTAGAAGTTGTCAGTTGTGGATTAAATGTAGGAGGTGATCTGTGGATTCTGTCAATTTCCACTTTTCCCTCTTGTTCAAGAATTTCTGGGCAATTTTCTCTGATAATTTCTTATAAAATGCTACTACACTTTTCTTTTATCTGATGTTCTAGTAAATTAGTAATTCTTAAATTGTCTCTTCTAGCTCTCTTCTCCAGATCTTTGGTTGAATCAATGAGATGTTTCATATTCTCCTCAAATTTTTCATTTTTTAAATTTTGTTTAATATATTCTTGTTGCCTTGTGAAGTCATTTGCTTCTAGTTGTTCAGTTCTGTTTTTTAAAGACTGAATTTCATCCCTGGATTTTTGATCATCCTTCTCTTTCTGGTCTGATTTTCTTTGTAGATCATCTTTTGCCTTCTTTGCTTCATTTTCAAGTTGGCCAATTCTGGCTTTTAATACTTTATTTTCTTGTTTTAGTTCATGTCTTTCCTTTTTTCAAATTGTCTTCAGCCTCTCTTGATTGCTTTGAGTTCCTGAAGTTCTTGAGTTAATTGAGTTTTAAATTTTTGAATTAATTGAATTTTGAGATCTTCCAAAGCCTGTGTCCAGTTTGCTGGAACTACTTCCTCTTCTTCTATTTCTGTTTCATTTGCTCCCTTAGAAGTTGTCAATTGTCATTTCTTTTCTCTTTTTCTGTTGCTTACTCATGTTTTTTCCCTTACTTGTTCTGCTAGTTTGAGGAGATGTATTTAATGATCTTTGGTGAAAGATCTTCCTTCAGCTGGCAATGGAAGTTTGTAGTTACTTTCTCTTTCTTCTGAAGACTTTTTGTCTGTCCAATTGTTAGGATTAATTCTCTATTAATTGGATTAATCTTACTACTTTATCTGCTCTGAGGCTAAGACCTCTATGGGAGAGAAAAACAAACAAACAGACAAAAAAACGTGGAGGGACAAGAAGGAGCATTTTTACTGAACTGAGCTCTCCAGCAGTGGGGTCCCCCTGTGCTATCTACTGTTTTTGATCTGGTTTTCTTTCCTCTTGAAGCCCTGCATTCTCTCTCTTGGTATGAGGAAGCCAAGCTGTCTTAGGTCTGGGGTTTGACTCTCACTAAGCCACCATCTTCTGGGCATTTTTTCTGTGTTTCCCTGGTTTTCACCTCCAGTCACCTCTCCAATGGCTGTGTTTAACTCCCTGAATCCTGTGCCAGCAAGGCCCTCTCTCGCAACCTGTGTGCCCACTGGCCCTGAGATTTCCTGGGCTGCTGGGAACTCCACACAGCATGTGGGGGAGGAGTCCTGGGATCCTGGACTATGCCCTCAGACCCAAAATTTCAAGAATTGAAGCCTTTTTCTTTGCATACCTCTTTAGTTATGCAGCAGTAGGGTTCCCCCTGCTCTGTCCCTTTATTAGATTTGGTCCTCTTTCTTCCCAAAGTGCATTGTTTTCTATCTCAGTGTGTAAGGGTGAGGAGGTTTTAAGATTTGCTCCTTCTAAGCCACCATCTTCCCAGAAACCAACTCAGTACGGATCTTAATGATGCAGTGTAGGTTCTTCAGACATCTTCATGGTGCTTTCTCTAAACAGGTTCCTTGTCTGGATTCTGGGGAGATATCAAATTTCTCATCTTAAAATTACTCTCAAAAAAATTTAAACTTTTCATTATAGATTATAAAACATACATTCCCTTCTGAGGAGAATTACACATTCCTCCCTGAAATTACTCTCAAAAGCATTCAAATCTTATATTATAGATTATAATACAGACATTCTGATTATAAAACATACATATCCCCCCCCAAGAAGAATTAATAACACATTCTCCCCTGAAGAGGGTTAAGGCCAATAACCAGATCAGCTAAAGATACATGGCTGAGTTATGGGGTTGTGTGAATCAATTGGTAAAAAAATTAAAAATATCAAAAAAATTCAAATAAAAGAGAAAAAATAACTTGTGAATGATATGTAAAATTCAAAATCTTATGTGCAAATATGTAAGGAAAAATAAACTTATAACAGATCCTTGAATCAAGGCCCAATTATAATGATTTAAGCAATTGTGCAATTACCCATTCATTAGCCATGACTACAGAAAGTTGCCACACTTATAAGAGAAATAAAAGGACCAAATTTGTATGCAAGGGAAGTGTCTTTCCCTGGTTTGATTTGCCTGCACTTCTTAGGGATAATGATGGCCAGGATGATGGCCAATCTTTTGTACCTGAATAGGTTGAAGCTCAGGGAATTCTGGCCTCTAACATATGTCAGAAAAGCCACAACCCTAAATCACAGTCTCTAGGTTCAAGTCCTTCAGTATTGGCATGAGGAAGTTCTGTCAATCCTACTTGGATTGATATGGTCTTTCTTGACCTTGTGCTGCTAGGTACTGTGCAGCTTCATATCCATCCCATTTGGGTTCTGTGGTCTCCTTGACCTTCTGGCTCTTTTGTTCCCTTCTCCTGAAATCAGACAGAATCATTAATCACAGTCCCATAATATTTAGCAATAATTGGCAGGTTACAATAGTCTAAAACTTTTGGGTATGCATAAATATTATAGCAAATATATTTATATATTAAACTTATATTACTGTAAAATCAAAAGGGATTAAAATTGATTATATGTGCCTTAAGTACAAAAAATGAGAAAAAGAAAATCAATTATTCTATTAAAAAAGAAAAAAAATCAATAAGAAAATTAAAAATTCAAGGAAAATGCAATGTTTTTAAGTAAAAAATGAGAGAAAAACTCAAATACTGTATTGCACATAGAAGGGAAAAATAATAAAAGAATGTTTTAAAAATTCAAAAACATATAGCTTAGATTTAGTGAAAGGTTTTTCACCCAAAAATGAGATCCATTTCCTTGTAAGCTTTTCCATGAACTTCTGTGAGTATAAATGGCTTTTACAAAATAGCAGATTCATAATGTATTTCAAATAAAGTATCAAAATTTCTCAAATTTTCCAATATCACACTTAAAGGCAATAGCAAACAAATCCTCATTAGTTTTCTATAACCACTTGCTATGATGTTTAAAAAATGTATACTTGTCACAGATTCAACAGGTATAGAAAATAATTTAACCTTGGCTGACATATTTTTTAACAAAATCTGTTACTGCCTCCATCCAAATGTGGGGGCAGAGTCTAGAAAAGGATCTGATTAAAAAAAAAAACTTTAGGTTCTAAAATATAAACAAGAATTCTAGGTCCTTCTGATGAGAAAATAAATAAAAATAAAGAATTAAAATATTATGCATACAAGAGCTATTTTGGCTTCCTGCTTTTCTATATAGAGTCTGGGTAGGAAATTTCTATTTGTCTTCTCTACCTTTTAAAACAACATGGAAGCCTACTGGGATAAGGACTAGAACCCATGTGGAGAGGCTCATGGTGGGGGGGGTAGACTAGTGGCTAGATTAGTTTGGGAAAAAAACACGTGGAGGGACTCATGGGCACAGAAACTCTCCTCCCTGAAAAGTCATTAATTTCTAGGAGGGAACAAACCTAGGAATTTCTGAGGTGTGCACAATGAGAAAGGAGTCTTATACTTCCCCTTGGGAAGCCATTAAGAGAAACTGGGATGTCAAGTAGATATTTTTATCTGGACCCAATCAAACCATCAATACAGACTGGCAGGGCCATGTATTGACCTTTTCTCCCTACAGTCAGGTACAAGACTGGAATGGGTTATCTAAGATAAAAATCTGAGATTCCTCTTTTAATTCCTTTCATAATTCATACCTTTCTTTAAAAAGCAATATAGTCTTATTGAAAAAGCTTTGGGCTCTCAGTAATCCAGCAGGAGGAGGGTTAACACTGTTCCCTTTTGGCCAAAAATGCAGCTCCCTGATACAGCCAAAGTCAAACCCTTAGCAGGGGCATTTTGCCCAGAATTAAAGTAAAATAATGAGGCTCAAAAATATTGTTTAATACCATCATGATTGAGAAATTCAGGGGCTTTCTGGCCTAACAAAATGTCCCAGACTTCACTTAATGATAACACATATAGTTGGTAGTTTAGCATAGGTTTTATCTACACCTGGAAGCTTCTAGGGCTTTTGTTTTGACTAGTAAAAATACTGCTCTGTGTAATTGTGGGAAACTTTCTTGGGCTTTTCAGGGAAGGGGATCTTTAACTTTCTATATAATAAACTGGTGACTCCATTGTACCTTGGAGCACTTTGAGATAACAAGCTATGCTTCCAATCTGTTTCATTTTTATGTCCATTGACCACCCTAGGCCACTCAGATAAGTCTCTGGTTATAGAGCAGAATCTCTATACTTCCCAAGTCTCAAGCAGCAGCAGCAATGGCCATAGTCCTCAAGCAGAAGCATTAGCAGTAGGTGGAACTCAGGCAGGGGTCAGGTGTCTAGCATCTGAGGGGATGGGGGGAGTCAGAATTGGGAACAGCTAGGATCTGGGATCAGCATTTGGGCAGAGCTTCCATTGAGGGGTCATCAGACCTCAGTTGAGGATCTGGAAGTTCAGAAACCACTTTCTCTCAGCCAGCTGGCTGAGCCTGAACCCCCCTACCCCAAGGAGGGGCAGGCAGGCCTGGTATCTGCTGGCATAGGCTGTATCCGAGGCCAAGGGGAATGTAAGAACTGGGAGTCAGGAATAGGCTGCTGGGAAAATGACTTTCCCCTTTCAAAAAGTCACTCATAACTGAGCAAGGTGGTCAAAAATGAAAGCACAAAATTAGCAAGAGCAGGTTCATAGCTCCAGAGAGGGTTTGGAATGCTCTCAGAGTTCAGACTGTAGGGGCAGGGTAAAAAATCATGACAGAAATAGCATGTGTTGTTAGGCTAGCTGAAAAATTGAGGATCCAATTTCCAAACTCTGGTTGCCATTAATGTAAGAAATAAAATTGGTATAAAAAGATAGATTTAAAAATATTACAGTTTTAAAGTATTTATTGGTAGTCATTAGAAAAATGAAACCACATGCCATGCTAAGAGTCATTTTAAAAGTTGACTCTGTTTTCTCCTACTCTCCTCCTGGCTCTACTCCAAAGGCAGAAAAGAGGAAGTACAAATCCAACCTCTCACTATTTATTCTTCTGTTTTCATTATTATGCTTCCTATTCTTGTGATTAAGCAAGAGAGGAAGCCAGTTTACTCTTGGGAAATGTAGTTTGAAAGAGTCCTAAATGTCCACAGGAAGTTTCGATCAGGGACCTCAAAATTAGTTCAAGGACTCCCAAATTTCCAATACCACAAGTTCTGAAAAGGGAAAATTGAGATTCCTTCATTAGTACAGTCTTACTATCTATTTTCTGCTTGAGTTTCTTTAATTTTTCCTTTGGAAATCTAGATGCTATACCATATGGTACATAAATGATTAGTAATGATATTGCTTCATTGTTTGTATTACCCTTAAGCAAAATTAAATTTCCTTCCTTACCTCTTTTAATCAGATTGATTTCTACTTTAGCTTTTTTGGTTCCATGATTGCTATACCTGCTTTTTAAAAATTTAGATGATATATAATAAACTCTGCTCCAGCCTTTTACCTTTAATCTATGTGTGTCACCCTGCCTGAAATGTGTTACTTGTAAACAACATTTGTATGATGCTGGTTTTTAATCCATTTTACTACCCTCTTCTGTTTTATAAGTGAGTTCATCCCATTCATATTCAGCATTATGATTACTAACTGTGTACCCTCCATCATATTACCCCCTTTAATTCCTGCTCTAATCCCTTTCACTCTATTCCTCCTCACCAGTATTTTGCTGTTTGTCACTCCCTCCACTTAGCTCTCCCTTCAATTACCTCTCCCTACCCTCTTCTTTTTTCTCTTCTACTATGCTGTAGGGTAAGATAGAATTCTTTATTCTACTGAGGATACTTGTTTTACCCTCTCTGAGCCAGTTATGATAAGAGTAAAGTTTAAGCATTGCCTATCACCACCCTTATCCTCCCCTCTTTATAATGATTTTTTACACCTCTTTAAGTTATATAATTTACCCCAGGCTATCTCTCCCTTCCACTTTCTCTCAGCATAACCCTCTCTTTCAGCCCTTGGTTGATTTTTAAATAAATATCATTCATATATATACAAATAATATCATACAGACATATCATTCCTTATCATCATATATACATCTACATCATATCATCATATAAATTATCATATACATATGTCAACATAAACATATCATTATAATCAGCTTATTTCCACAACCTATTTCTGAGTATATTCCTTCTATCTTCTGTACTACTAAGAGTAATTTTTGAGAATTATAGATATCACCTTTCTATATAGACATATAAACATTTTGATTTTGATGAGTCCCTTAAATTTTCTCCTTCCTATTTACCTTTTAGGACTTCCCTTATATCTCAAGTTTGGACTTCCATTTTTTTTATTTAGGTCTCACTTATTCCTCAGAATGCTTGGAAATCTTCTATCTTATTGAATGTCTATGTTTTCCCTTGAAAGAGTTTACTCAGTTTTGCTGGATAGGTGATTGGGTTGTATCATTTTTAAAGCCTGATTTTTCTCTGTCAGTTTTTAGTTCTCCTTTTCCAATTGGCCCATTTCTTCTTGCATCACTTTAATTTCTCTTTCCCTCTTTTCTTCTGCCTTTCTTAATTAGATTATGAAGTCCTTTTTGAATTCTTCCAAATTCATCTGTTTCCAATTCATATTTTTCTATTGGATATTGTATGTGTTTCCTTTGCTATTACAGTCCCCTTCTGTGTCTGCACCTTGCTCTTTGTCTCCATAAAAAATTCTTTAGAGTCAGATGCTTTTTTTGTTGTTTGCTAATTTTCCCATCTTGTTATATGTAAGTGCTGTTTTCTGGGAAATTGGGGTACCATCTTAAACTTCAGTCCTTCCTTGATGCTATTTTAAAGTTATTTTCTTGGTTTTTACGAGTTTCAATTCTTGGAGGCTGATGTGATGGTATGAGAGCTGAGACTTCTGTGAGCCCCCTCCCTCTGCTGATTCAATTGACCCTTGAGATGCTGATGTCTCAGGGTTGGAGATAAGCTATTGATCTCACTCTGAACTTGATAAGGTCAGGGTCTGATCCTATTCTAACCACAGGCTTAGGCTTAATGTTTTGGTCTGGCTGTGTATTTAATCCAATCAGGCACACTCTTGATTGCCCTTCCCTGGAGCTCTGCCTTTAGTTTTGGGGAAAATAACATGTGAACTGTGTCCTCACTCCAAAGTGTGAACTGTGTTCTCATCCTAAGTCCAGACTTGGATTCCTAGCCACAAGGATCAGCTCACTTCAACACAGGATGCTCTGGGCTAGGATTTTGGACTTCTGTACAGGTTTGAAATTTCAAAGGGTATGGGTTGACTTGTATCACAATTTTTCCAGGCAGGATCTAAGGGTCTAAATGTTAGCTTGACCTTAGGTTCTAAACCTTTCACAGTGTATGTAGGGTGAGGGTGTGTGGTTTGTTCCTGGCTTCCTCTTCCCTTCTTGATACAGGCTCTTGTTGGCTCTGCCCTTCTCTCACCCCAGTGCCCCTGATATTCTCTGCCTTCCTTTTGGGTTTTTCTTTTCTTGATAGTTGTTTTACTGTGTCTCCTTGTTTGTTCTTTCACTCCTATATTCATTTTGTGGAGATATTTTAATATTGGTTGTCAAGCATTCTCATGGTGAAATGGAGCTGCTGTGGTTCACTGCACCATCTTGGCTCCACCTATGGATACAGATTTTCAAAAGGAAATAAATAGTTTTGTGTATATAGCACATTAAAGTTTGAAAAATGCTTCACAGACATAATCTAATTTGATCCTTGGCATGATCCTGGAGTCTACTTCTAGTGCCAGTGTTCTTTCCACCATAAGACATCCTCTATTCATAATGAGCTATAGAAAACATACAGAAATACCCCACAAATAGTGGTAGTGGTGATCATGGTGATCATGATTAAGGATGCTAACTAGAACTCAGAAATGTTACAGAAAAAGGTTATAATAACATTTTTTTCCAAAATGTTATTATGCAAATTGCCAATTTTATGATTCTTTTTCCCTCTCCAGCTAATTTATCACAATGTCCTCTATTATGAGCAGCCAAGGGAGCCTAGGCAGATGATGATGGAATATGAATAGAGAGAGAGACCTTAACCACTTTTGAATGTGAGTTTAGAATAGCTTCCACACCAGCAGGGTTAAGTCTCCTTTAAGCCCAAGATCCTCTGCCAAAGCTCCAGGGTCTTAGAACCAATCCAGCCAGGCAGTTTAAAATGTCTCCAGGAAGTAGATTGAGACTTACTGAAACCTTATATTGATGATGGATAAACCTGGCTTGGAAAGGCTAAACCAGCTAATGATGTCAACCAGATCTGACTGCTAAATGACTATTTGCTGTTGGTAAGGTATGCAATGGCTCCAAGAACATGTAGGCTTTTGGGTTTAAACAGGGTTTATTTAAAACCAAATTGAGGGTAGGTAAGAGGAGTAGGAAGGTGGGTGAAAGGAAACCCTAAAGATCTTGCCTAAGTACTTGTT
The DNA here is from genome assembly GCF_016433145.1 of Gracilinanus agilis. Taxonomy (NCBI): domain Eukaryota; kingdom Metazoa; phylum Chordata; class Mammalia; order Didelphimorphia; family Didelphidae; genus Gracilinanus; species Gracilinanus agilis. The sequence continues at coordinate 102,172,167 of NC_058131.1, forward strand.
GTTAAGTAAGTCTTCAAACATAAGTTGATATTTCTAGGTAAAGAGTATGAGAAAGCCTTGTGGGCACTTCCCAACTCTGTTGCTCTGTAGCAGAGCCCAGAGGCTGACAGACCCCTGCATCAGATGCTACAGTTCTTGATTGTAGCTATTGACACTAGCTTAAAATGCAAGGTTGTTAATTATGCCAATGAAGTATTGAATTTGGCCAGCAATGGAGATTGTCCCTGCCTGCCTAACTAGAAACTCTCAAACCACCCTGGGCCGAAATCACTTTTCTCTCTAACCCTGGAGATAAGAGAGAGAAGTGAAGTCTTCAGGGGTTTGTAGACCCCCTTTTATACTCTGTCCTTAACTGCCACCCTGGCACATGCCCTGGGTGCTCTGGCTGGTTCTGTATTCCAAAATGGCAACTGCTAACTTGCACCTCCATAAAATGGCTACCTATTTCTGTATATCACCCCTGTTTTGCAAAAAAAAAATGTTTATACTTTCCATAGAGAGCAAAAAAAACAACAACAAATTTTTGTAGTAGATAAAGCATGGAGGTTAAATGAATAAAAATTTTATATTTATGTTATTCAGTTCCTCCCCTTCCCACACCATAGAATCCATTATGAGGAAAAATATATTATATTTCCTGTTTCCATTCTTCAGTTCTTTCTTTGGAGGTGAACATTCACAGTTTATTCCTCAAATATTAACTTCATAGCTTCATACAATGTTCTTCTTGGTTCTATTCAATTCAATCCTCGTCATCTCACATAGTTCTTTCCATTTTTTTTAAAGTTTATTTTCTCATAATTTCTTATGGCTTGGTAATATTCCAACAAGAGCATATATCACAATTAGTTTAGCCATTCCTAAATTGATTGACATCTTCTCTATTTACTGTTCTTTACCTTAACAAAGAGAGCTCCTATAAATATTTTGGATAATAATGGTTCTTTTCTAATTTATATAATCACTTTGGGAAATAGTCTTGAGTAATAAATAGTACTGGTGGGACTAAGGATGTACATAGTTTCATAGCTCTGGATGTAATTCCAAAGTTGTTGAATCAGTTCAAGGTTCCACCAACAGTGCATTAATGTTCCCACTTTTCCATATCCCTTCCAAAATTTGTCAATTTGCCCTTTTGTTTGTCATTTATATCAAATTTAATGTTTTTGAAATGATTTGGTTTATATTTCTCTCATCAGTGCTGATTTAAATAATTTTTCATACATATTATATATACAATATAACTTTGATTTCATCATCTGAAAACTGTATGTTCAGATCTTTGTACATTTATTAAGTAGAGGATCCCTTATACCTATTAATTTAATGAAGTTCTCTATATATTTTAGATATGAGACTTCTATTTGAGAGACAATGAATTTTTTTATTTTCTACTTTCCTTCTAATCTTTCTAACATTTGTTTTATTTGTACTTTTATATGTAATGTTTTCAAAATTATATGTTTTGCATCTCACAAAAATGAATTTATCTCCTATATATACATCTGATAGGTAATATTTCCCATTTTCTTCTAATTTTATTATATTTCCTTTTACATATAGGTTATGTATCCAATGTGGTATTATCTTAGGAATAACGCAAGACTATGGATTTGATTTTTGGCAAACTACTTTCTAGTTTTCTCAGCCATTAAAAAATGAATGGTATCTTTTAATATTTTTTTATTTTTTTCTATATTTTAATATTCACTTTCTGACATTTTGCAATCCATGAGATCTATTTCCCTCCCACTCCTCACCCTCCCCAATAAGGCAGGCAATGTTATAGGTTGAACATATATTATCATACAATGCATATTTCCATGTTTTTATATAAAAGAAGATACATATTGCTTGGAATAGAGAAATGTTTATGAAGGAAATAAAGTAAAGAATGAAGGAATAAAGTAAAGAATGACATATTTCAAATTACATTTGGACTCTGTTCCTTCTATGGTTATAGGTATCTTTTTTTTTTTTGTCATGAGTTTTCTTGGAGTTGTCCTGCATCCTTGCCTTATTGATAATAGTTGTCATTCACAGTTGATAAACATACACTATTTTTTACTGTGTACAACCTTCTCCTTATCATGCTTATTTCACTGTGTATCACTTCATGTCTTTCTAAGTTGTGTTTTTTTTTTTTGGATGTGATAATCTTATTAGTAATTTCTTCTGGCACAATAATATTCCATTACAAGAATCTATGATAATTTATTCAGCCATTCCCCAGTTGATGGAAATGCTTTCAGATTCCATTTCTTTCCCAACACAAAAAGAACTGATATAAATATTTTTTTTTACAAGTAGGTTCTTTCCCCTTGGTTTTACTCTCTTTAGGATACAGACTTAGTATGATATTCTTTGGTCAAAGGTTATACATATTTTGGTGGCCCTTGGGCATGGTTTTAGATTGCCTTCCAAAATGATTGTAGCAGTTTTCAACTCCACCAACAGTGTATTCATGTCTCACTTTTTAAACATCCCTTCTAATATTTATCATTTTCTGGTTTATTTTTGTCATATTAGCCAATCAGATGGGTGTGAAATGGAACCACTGAGTTGTTTTAATTTGTATGTCTCTAAGCAATAGGGATTTGGAGCATTACTAAAGATAGTTTTAACTTCTTCATCTTAGAATTATCTTTTAATGTCCCCGATCCATTTGTCAATAAGGTGTTTGAGCAATTTTTTACCAATTAGTGATTTCTTTATTCAAATAGCCAGGATCTATCCTTTTGTCAAATACAAGGTTAATATAAATTTTTTCTTATTATTTATTGTATGTCTGTTCTGTTTCACTGATATACCTTTCTATTTCTTAAACAATACATATAGTTTTATTAATTATTGCTTTATAATACAGTTTAATATCTGATAATGCTAGATATCCTTCCTTTACACTTTTTATGAATTATTTTGCTATTGTTGATCTTTTTATCCTCTCAGATAAATTTTATTGTTATTTTTCTTGTTCAATGAGATTTTTTTTAGCAATTTTGTTGAATTTAGTAAAATGGCATTCTAGATTAGTTTATGTTGGATCTTTATTTTAATAATATTGGTTCTGTCCATTCATCAACAATGATTATTTCTCCAACTATAGCTTAAGTGAATCTTTTTAGTAAAATAGTTGATTGCATTGTGGATACTGGCCATAAAGGCTAATAGGAGTATATAGTGAATTCCTCCACATCCTTCCATATATTTTTTGTTTCATGTACAACGTTTGAGAGAGTAGTCTCTATCCTTAGGGTCATGAGTTGGACATCCTGTTGTATTATTTATTTGCGATTTAAAGTTCTAAAATTGCATAAGAGTAAAAGGTAACCTTTTGTTCTTAAGGTTTTGTTGCTACATTAAAAAAATCATGACAAGTATTACTGACCTAATTGAAAACTTAGAACCAGACTAGATCAGTGATGGGCAAACTACAGCCCACAGGCAAGATGCAGCCCCCTGAAATGTTCTATCTGGCTGCATGACATTATTCCTATTCTGAAAACAATGAGCAGGATACAATACAATGAAATTTCTAAAGAGTTGCCTTAGAAATAGACTGACAGATGAGCTTTTCCTTTCCTTTGACCCCCTCTTTAAAAAGTTTGCCCATAACTGGACTAGATAATTCCATAAAAGTTCTACTTTAAGTGTAAATTTTCCTTAAAATACTGTTTTTTGAAATCAGGAAAAATGCTTTTTAAAGAACTATTTTTGATTTTTGCTAAGTTGCAAGTTGAATAAACGGTCTCATATTTGTAAATATTTCCACATTTCTATTTTTCAGTTGATGTACATATTCATCTGAAGCTTCCCAATTAGAAAATCAGCTTTCAGAAACTAATATCATTCTAAAAATAATCACTCCTATTCTTTTCACCCTCTTGCTCAGCTTGCAAATAACATTTGATCACATGGATTTATATTCTTATATTCTACATAATTTGTAACATGCTGAATCTTATTTTGGAATGAAGAAAAGACAGAAAAGACTATTCCAAAGATACTTCCCTCTAAAAGATCAGTCTTTAACTGACAGCTTTTTCAAGCTTCCAGCTAGGATCTAATTCAAATCTATCACAGTAGGCAAGAAGACAAAACTCTCATTGTACCTTTCTGTGAATAATCCAGACTTTTGTCAATCATTTCTTCACCATGGATTGTGCCATGCTCCTCATTGTGGAGACACCCATATTATGTTGAAAAGGGACAAAATGTTCTTTTGTTTTAATCTTTCAAGTATAACTGTTGGGTCTCCTATTTCATATAGAAAGTGTAGCAATCCAGGTATACATTAATTGTGAAAGTGCTCAAAAACTTAACTCATACTGCTAATTATTGATCTCTGTAATCTTGAGTCAAATTGAATCCCTAACCCTTCCCTAAGGCTACACCCCAGAAGACAGGTCAGTTATCTCAGTCTCCTTACTTTACCTTCAATGATCAATTAACATAGGTATCAAATATCAGTAGATGCCTTAGGCCATATCCAGATCTTAGCTCTACCTATTGTTTTAGGTTGTGGCAGTTTGCATTTTATGATGATTGCCTCATAATGTTAATGTATCAAGCCACTGGGCTCCCCACTTACCCCCATACTGTTGTAACCCCAATAAAGGTGACAAGAAGTCAGTTGGCAAGGAAGCTCTTGACCATCAGAGCTTACTCACTGTCTGTCTACCTTATCCCGAAACTTTCTATGTCTGTGTGTCTTTATTCTCACCTTATGTTCTCTTTCCATTAGTTTTTAACCGGCTACCCATTTTCACTCAGTCCTTGGTACCCCTTTCTGAGTGTTCAACCCACTAGGAATCTTCGTGGAGCTGCTGAATGGCTTCAGAATGCCTATCAACAGAAGTAAGAAATGAAGGAAGGAAATATTAGGCACAAGTACATTAATTCACAATTATCTTTTATACTTATTTCTATTTTTAATGGTTTAAGGCAGTAATGGGCAAACTTTTTAAAGACAGGGCCAAAGGAAAGGAAATACTCATCTGTCAGTATATTTCTAAGGCAACTCTTTCAAGGTTTCATTGTATTGTATCCTACTCATTGTAATCATCAGATTAGGAATAATGTCAAGCTCCCAGAGAGAACATTTCAGAGGGCCACACCTGGCCAGCAGGCTGTAGTTTGCTCATCACAAGTTTAAGGTAATTCTGAATTTTGCCCCTCAATCCATTTCGGAGTTGAATTTCTACATATGAACAAAAATATCACACCTGAAGTTATTTGGTAGAATTCACTGAACAGTCATACTCTCAGGTTATATTATATTAGAACTTTTGTTTAGATGATTATGATATAACATCATGTAACATATTCAGTTGATTAATATACACTAAAGTCATATCTGTTATGTATCAGGTCTTTTGCTAAGTACTTAGTATAGAAGAAAGAAAGGGAGGGAGAGTGGAAAGAATAGAAGAAAAGAGAGAAGAAAGAAGGAAGGAATTGTTATGGGGTACCTTGTGAGGACATTTCCTCTATCAAAGCATATGTACAATTATTCTTAGAGAATACTTTGGTGGAACTGAGTGGTTAATTGACTTTTCCATCATCATGTAGTCAGTATGTATCAGAACCAATATTAAAAAAAAAAAAAAGGTCTACCTGACTCTAAGGCTGGATATTTATCCATTGTACCAATGATTCTCAATAATACCTATAACTATGCTGATCTTGAACTTTGCTTCCATTCAGCATTATAGAAAGACTTTTTCACACATAAATTAAAATATTTCAATGGAAAACTTCCCTTTAAGACTTTTTTTTTGGAGAGAGTGCTAACTTTATTCTTCCTCAAATCATCTTAATTTTCAAGATCTTTCTAGTATGAAGTACAACACCTTCAGTTTCAGTCTTGTTTTGTTCCTTATAAGGGATTATAGCAGAATCTTACCTTCTGCAAAAAGGACTTTGCTATCCTAAGAATGGCTAATGATTTTCTCTTAAATAATCCTTCATTTACACTGAGGATAGATGAATAAATAGATAGGCACAGATAGAAATATATAAATACATACACACAATAAACAAAGACATATGTATGTATGTGAATATATATATATATATATATATATATGTATATGTGTGTGTGTTTGTTTACTGTCTCCCCTATTCAAATGTGAGGTTCTTGAGGGCAAAGACATTTTCTGAAATTCTTTTATCCCTATGGTTTAGCACAGTGCCTACTGCATGATAAAATTTAGATTGTCTATGCCATCTTGTTTAGAAAAATAACTGTTACAAACCAGCAGCATGTTCTTCTACATAGAACCATTTGATTCCCATGTAATTTAGTCATTGCATGTTCTTGGTGCACTTGAAAAAGCAATTCAGTTCTGAAAGTTATCCCCCCTCACAAACGAGGCTATTTAAATTCTCAGTTGAACTAGTGTTTTTCCTATATTTGGATATTCATTTTTAATCACACAGGCTCCAACACTAGTTGCTAATTAGATTTCTGAACACTTTCCCTCCCCTTTTACTGAGCTCTATCAGCCTATCTTAACAATGTAAATTATTTGCAAAGCTGGACTACCTAATCTTACTACATAAAATGTTCCCTTATTAATGAGGCAACTGAAAACCTGAATGTATCTAAAAGCTCTCTTCTACTGCCTCAGAAATACTACTTGAGGGACCCACTGTGCTATAGTCATCCTGCTGCTAAATTCACTTTCTTTAATCCAGATTTCCCCCTCTGTGATTAAATTTATCAATTGAATAGAAACTCTGAGATGACATGAAAAATGATTGCTTCCTACCACATAAACCCAGAGCTCACACACTTATAACAAACAGTATATATACCATTTCAAGACAGAAAGAAAAATCAAATTGCTTTCATTTCTATTATCCTCCTATCCTGCAATCCCATACTGAACAAACACCTACTTGAATTATTGAACATCAGCTCCAAAAACCTGCATTTTACTATATTCCATATGCCAGATGAGCTTGACTTTCAAGATGAATATTTTACTGTTAAAGGAATTCTGATATTGTCTGCAAATATTGCTTTTCTGCATAGAAATATTCTCGGGAAGCCAACCACGTACCAAGGAGTTAAGCTGTTTGGACAATGTCATGCCATAATGATTAATTCTAAATTTAAAGAATTCATCTCTAGAGAACTGATTATTAATGCCAGGAGCTGTAAGAAAAAGGGCCAGATGCCCATCTATATTAATGTGTTCTAATTGGTAGGGTCCTGCTGAGAAATGCTTAAAAGATGGCATGTGTGTGCTGTCCCTACCAGATCAGGAAAAAATAACAAAATTCCTCTGCTAACACTGCTATATATATTGATGAAGTTTGATTACAAAAAAGGGAGGCTCGAATTGCATGACTATGAATTATAAAGTAAGTATTCAAAATAAAGAACAAAATACACATAAGCTACAAACAACAATAACAATAAAGCTAAAATCAATATTTAAATGCAGACATTCAAGTAAAGATTACTGAATGATCATAAATAAGCTGTGAATTTCTAGAAGACTGATAATTGATGAATGTTGTTTTAGATTTACTTTATTTAGTGGTTGTTTAATTAACAAAGATTTGTTTTTGTTTTTGTTTTCAATTGACTGTTTAATGTTCTAGGGTAAATTCTGCATAATGTTTTTTACCTGAGACAGAACAAACAATCTTTATTCATGGATAAAGAATAACTCAGTTGGTTTCTAATATTCTGATTTTGAATTAATAAGAACAAATTAAAATGTTTTATTGTTATTTGTGCACTTTGCCTTTGCCTAGATTGTCTTTTGACTTGGAACTCATCCCTTTCTGCCTATCCAAAACTTATCCATCATTTAAGACCTTTCTTAAGACTCATTATGAAGTCTTTTCTGACTATTCATGGTAATTTCTTCCACTTCTGAAATTCATGAAACTTATTGTACTCTTCATTAATTATTTAACCACACATGACCTTACTAGATAGTTGACAGTGTTGCATGTATTATGCAACATTATATATATATATGTGTGTGTGTGTGTGTGTGTGTGTGTGTGTGTGTGTGTGTGTGTGTGAGCTAGCTTTATGTTCCCATTTTCCTTTAGGACAGAGAACATTTGTTATAGGTCTTTGTATCAGACACAGGGCCTAGCAAATGTATGTATTCAAGTAATTTCTATGGGAAAAATGAAAGACAGGCTGAAATAAAGAGACTGTGGAGCAAAATAATGTGTTGTCATCTCAGACATTGATGTTTAGATTATTTTAATAATCATCTTGTTGCTTATTTTATAGGATTTTGATACTTTAAAGGATGTCCTTGATGTGATACTGAAACCATACCAACTATACCTGAGTACATACGGAATGATTAAACTTAAGCCCTGGCTAACTTTCTAGCCTTGGTACTCTGAGTTGCTGCAATGAAAGATGTGCATATATTTAGAGACAGGCAAATGAAATAGGAATTTGAGGGGAGATAATTGGATAAACCAATTCTAATCCAATGCAAAATAGCATTATAGAGAATATTTAAGGACAGCAAGGAAATAAACCCTATTACATTTGAATGAGCAGAACTATGATTAACATTCACTCTTTGCAATATCACTGAATTCTCAGTACTTGTCAATCAGATACAGAGCAGAAGTAACTGAAAAGAATAACGTCCTGTGCTCTGGATCATCTTTTTAAATTGTATTGAAATACTTTCATAGAGATTATTTATATGTGGCATAATGCCTGAGAATCTATAATCACTTTCCTTCATTTAGCTTCCAAGCCAATATGGTATATATTTAATGGAATCCTAAGTCGTATAATGTGAGAAAATTGCAGTTAAGGTTTATCTTACATTTATTGAACATTATTGATGAATATGAACCTTATAGTGATGTAGGTAAAATGTTGGTTAAATTGACTCATTTATCCACTTCAGAATTTAGTGCTAAGTTATAAATCTTCATTGTTTCACAGTTTGGTTTGGTTTGTCCTTAATCCAAAGGAGCAGGTACAGAATGCAGTTCTTGGAAGTTAATTTTTCCCATATAGAAAATAGCATTTTAAAAATAATTATTTTCTTGGAATAACAATATGTTAATATTTCATTTTGAGACACAGCAAAAATTTCATCTTGATTTATTCCCTCCAATGCATATTAGATGGCCAAGAATTAATCACCATGTGGCTATAAACTGGTGATGAACCTTTTATAATTCTATAGGCAGAGTTTTAAAGACAAACATGATTCCAGTAAGAGTTATCCAAAAGATATTTGATAAGATGGATCTGGAGTTCAAGAGAGATACTGAAACTGAATAGTTCTACCCTGATCCTTGGAGAAGATATTCAATAGTTGTCTGAAACCAAACTTTAGGTCTATCCAGTCAGGTAAAATCTTCTAGTGCTTCTGTCTGTTGGCATGTTTTAAGTAACCAAGGTCACTATTATGTCATGATGGGGCAAGAGAGTAGAATTTCAAAAATAAAGAATGATTCATGCAATTGTCATGAACTTTTGGGATGGTAATAGAGAAGTTAAGATAGTATAAAATATATTTTAAAAGGGGAGAAATACATTTTCTTTCTTAGATACATTTAGTTTGAGATGACTCTTTTATATCTAGTTTGAGATGCCTAAAAGACATTTGATAATTTGGGACTGGAGCTCAGGTGTATGACAAGGGATTGTACATACTTACAAAGCTATTTAATTCTGGCACTTTTCAACTCCTTTCCTTACTGGACAGTTGCCCTCTAATTGGTCTCTCTACATCAGTTCTCATCTCTTTCAAATCCAATCTCCACGAAAATACTCAAAGCATTTTTATTTTATTGTCCTGTCAGTCACATATTACATCCAGAATCAAATATAAAGCTCTTTGATGTTTAAAACTCTCATAATTTATCTAAACTTAGTTTTCATTCCTCTTACACTGTACTCTTCTACAGATATTATGTAACTTATGTATACTGGTCTATTTGCTATCCTTATCTCAAATATGCCATTTCCCATTTCCATTTCTTTGTACTTTCTCTCTCCTAGTCAAGAATCTTCTCAATTCTCACCTCTTTACTTAACTTCCCTAGCCATCTTAAAGCTCAGAAAAAAACTCAACTTTTATTTCTATTGATCTCCCTAGTCCTATGTGTCTTTTCTCATTTTTAAAATATGGATGACACTTATATTCCCTTCTCTGTGGTGATCTTGTCATGATCAAATGGTATAACATAAAATATTTTGGCTACTTTAAGTACTATATGATAATTATAATTTCATTTTTAAAGAATTTTATAAATATTATTATTATTTGGTATAAATGGTTTTGGTCATTAAACTTTTTCTTAAAAAGGTTTGCTATTTTTGAAATTATGAGATATTTTCTCTTAGAATCATTGTGTTAAACCATGTTACCATGATAAAATCACAGATTCTCAATATTAGAAGGAACTGAAGGAGCTATCTGTCCAGACTAGTATCTGACAAAAAATAAATTCTAAGAGGCTCCTTCTAAGCATCTTGTTTGAAGACTACTAGGCAGCTAGAATTCAGTCTTCCTGAGGAAGCTTATTCTAATTTTATTATATTAAATGTTAGGAAATTTCTTTGTATTATAAATTTTTTAAATGCTCCCTAAAGCTCCATCATATTTATTCTAGTTCTAGGTCTAATTTCTCTTCTATATGAAATATTAAAAATACTTGAAAAGGATGAAACAGATCATATATCAATTCTCTGACTCTTGTCCTACGTTCGGTCTAACACCAAAAAAACAAAGGTTATCCACCAGCCAGCACTGCCCCATACAAAGCTGGAATCAGCAGATGGAGACATTTTGAATATTGCAGATGAGTTCATTTATCTTGGCAATTCATTTTCTAGGGATGTACATAGAGATCATGAGGTTGATAGATGCAGTGCCAGAGCTAGTTAAGTGTTTGGGAGGACTTGACAAAAGTGTAGGAAATAAAGGTATTGGGATGCCTACTAGACTGAAATTCTACAAAACTGTTGTGCTAACCTCATTGTTATATGCTTATAAAACTGTTATGTTTATAATAACAGGGATGTTTGGGAAGCTGATGGACTGGTCTGAACTAGGAGCCTGCGAGACTCACTTCTCCCCCACAAACAGGCTTGAGTGAGTAGGGAGGGAGTAAGGTACTCATTTCTCTCAAACCCCCCCACTCCCAGCAGTTGGTTTTCAGTTGAATATGGAGGCAGGCCAGTGTATCTTCAGACTGGACCCAGCAATGCCAATCTCTAATGATGTTCACTCTCTCCACTTATATTCTTCACAGGTCTGATTGAGGGAACAAGGGGAAGCTTGATCTTTTGATGTTAAGGACTGAGAAGGATCTCACTGCTTAGGCTGGCAACTGACAGGAACCAAGCTTAATGGTAGTAGTGAGTATACCCAAATAATACCCAGGATCAGCTATTAAAAGATGGAATTTATATCTATAAAAGAAGGAAGGGATAGGAAAGGAGGAGCTACCTAGGATTTGGATAAGATCTGGGAAGCCCTGAACTGTCAGGTAGGAACTGTCCCTCCCCCCAAGGAGGGAGTGGCAGACTTAATATCTAACTGGCCCTCTAAGCTTATAATAATCACTTCTAATATCTAAATAACTAAATAACTATTATATTGATGCTGAAAAGGTTTAATCCTACTAGACAGGCAAACTTCTGAGTAGAAACCACAATGGCTTTTGCACCTATGGCCACCGAAGCAAACCCCAAACCAGGAACAGGGAGCCAAGAGACTTGCTCACTTCAACCCCCAAGAATCAACTGTCCAACTCCTTTCCAACTGTCCTCTCACCCAGAGTTCTCCGGGGGGGGGTACCCTGGAATTCTGGGTGAGGCTTGACCCTGTATCCTGAAGGAATTCCACCCTTCCATTTTCCATATTACAGTATTCTCCCCTTTTCTAGTGGAAATTCCACAGGCTTAAGATATTTCAGCACAGTTTACCCTCTCTATGCTATAACAAAGCAACTTCCTAAACAATGTCTTAATCCTAACACCTTAATCCTAGTCTTGCTATTGCTATGGCTTATTTTAACTATCTACCCCTATCTAAGGAGGGGAAAAGGAAAGTACACAAAGGAAAAACATGGGTTTTTGGTATAAAGTACAAGCATAACAATGAATGTAACAGAGTAACACAAGCAGAAAACCAAATCTGCAACAATTATAAGTTGCAATCACTATCCCTAAAGCATGAAATGTAAACATCTTTGAAACACATTCAAAAGCAAAATTGCAAAAAAACAAAGTGCTTCTTAACTTGCTTCTTACTCACAACAAAAGGAACATGGTAAAACTCTATAAGCAAAGTGTTATAGAATTGTCTAAACATTTAACTCCAAGTTTTCATGTTAGTACCTTACTTAAGCTATGTTAATGGTATTAATACTTCTAAGTTCTAAATTGTTAGTATATTAATTTTACTTTGTTAGTTATAAGTATGTGCAAGGCTATATACATTACTTATTCTCACAATATTGTTACTTTCCATGACTAACTGTATTTCAAAAGTCCTTAAAACTACCTTTCCCTAAACCATTAGTAACTAAACTACATGTTTGAAATTATAATACAGGCAATCCACAATGCCTATTTACAGATGGAAGTTCCCTTGATGTCTATTAAATCAAAGAACAAACAATGGATCTTTTCATATGCTAGAGATCCTAGGATACCCATCCATTATATACGGCAATTTACATGAAATATGTACATATTATATATATATATATATATATATAT